>NW_027222331.1:17500-19248 GCF_041296265.1 Equus caballus
GAGGCCCCCGGGGCCGCCGCCCTGCCGGGTCGACCAGCGGCCCGGCCCGGACTCGGCCCCCGGGTCCCGTGGCGCGCGGGTCGACCAGATGTCCGCGCCGAGCGCCGAGCGCCGAGCGGCGCGGGACCGCGGGGCGCTCGGCCTTCTCGGAGGCTCGAGGGCTCCGGCGACCCGGCGGACGAGCAGCGGCGAGGCCGCCGCCGGGGCCGCCGCCCTGCCGGGTCGACCGGCGACCCGGCCCCCGGGTCTGGTGGCACGCGGGTCGACCAGATGTCCGCGCCGAGCGCCGAGGGGTCGCGGGGCCACGGGGTGCTCGGGCTTCTCGGAGCCCCGAGGGCTCCCTGGAGCCTGCGGACGAGCGGCGGCGAGGCCGCCGCTGGGGCCGCCGCCCTGCCGGGTCGACCAGCGGCCCGGCCCCCGGGTCCCGTGGCGCGCGGGCCGACCAGATGTCCGCGCCGAGCGCCGCGTGACTGCGGGTCGCTCGGGCTTCTCGCAGTCCCGAGGGTTCCGCGGGCACGTAGCTGCGAGACCCGGGCGGCTGCCCTCCGCCCGGCTCACGGGGGCGGTCGTGTCCATCAGCTGGTCGTGCGGAAATCCCGTGGTTGGCCTCCCTCCCTCCCTCCCTCCCTCCCTCCCTCGTCCAGCCGCACGTTTGCGGGGTTCGTGCGACTGGGATGAAATAGACCTTCCTTCCAAAGGACAATCGGAGATCATCCATCATACCTCTCGAGTCCCCAAAAGCCAAGAAACACGCCAACCAAAACGCTTTTATTATGCCAACCGTTCCCGTTTTCATTCCTATCGTTTAGGGAGGTTTGGTGGCAGCAGCGGCCGAAAGCAAAAGGAAACCCGAGGAAAGCGGCTCCATCCACCAGGGCTGTGTCTCATCCGTGCCGACGCAGGAGGGACGGGCTTCGTTCGTTCGTTCGCTGCGGCCCAAATTCCCGGGCCGCCCGAGGACCGCTCGCACCGGCCCGAGGGAGGGAGCCCCGGCAGGCAGGACGCCTCCGGTGAAATGGCCAAGTCGACCGCGCGACCCACAACCCGCCCGACTGGGGGCGAGAAGGCGCATGGAGGAGGACTCCGTCCCCTAGTCGGCAGACGGCCCTGGGACAGGGACGTTCGCCAAAACCTCCCCAAGGCCGCTTTCCGTGACCGAGTCGGCCTCCCCGCCTGTACTCGTCCCGGCCCGAGAAACGAGACGCGGGGTGGATCGGGACCAGGCCACGCACCAGGCCGGCCGGCGCTGCATCCTCCCTCCCCCGACCTGACCTGACCTGACCTGACCTGACCTGGACGAACGCCTCCCCATCGCCCGCCCCCGCGAGGCTGATCCGTCCGGCCGGTGAGGAGGCCGCTTGTCGGGCGCCACCGGCTGCCCGGCATCCTCTTATATAGTGTTCGAGGAGGTCGACCAGGTGGCCCGGCCGGGATGGGGGGGGGGTGGGGTGCGGGGGGTGGTGTCCCGGGCGGCGGGGGGCGGGGGGGTAGGAGTGGAGAGGGAAAGGTGGGCGGGGCGAATGCCGGGGGCGGGGGTCGGCGCGGGGCGGGGCGGGGCGGGAGTTGGGGATGGGGGAGGGGCGGGAGGCCGTCTGGACATGGAGGGTCGGAAGAGCGGTGGTGACAATGATTTTCATTATCATTTAGAAAGAAGAACGTGGACTTCTTTAGAGGAGTCCTTTGAATAGCTTCTCCATTTAGTTAACATGCATCCAAATGGAGGTCGGGAAACTTGGGTCCTGTTAACA
>NW_027222332.1:0-25000 GCF_041296265.1 Equus caballus
GAGTGGTTAAGTTTTTTTTTTTTTTTTTTGCGGCCCAGGGTTTTGCCCGTTCAGATCCCGGGCACGGACACGGCACCGCTCGTCGGGCCGTGTGGAGGCGGCGTCCCACATGCCACCACTAGAACGGCCCTCAACTAAGATAGACAACTATGTCATGGGGGGGATTTGGGGAGAAAAATCGGGGGGGGGAAAAAACAAAACGGAAGATTGGCAACAGTCGTTAGCTCGGGTGCCAAACTTAAGACAAAAACAATTTCCTTGACGATGTAGATCATTTCCGAGTAAGATAGAACCTGAGACGTGAGTGGCTAAATAGAAGTTTATCTACTTTGGGTTTGTGAGGATACGGAAACGAAAAGACGTTTGGGTCTATCGAGGAACACGTCTCGTGCTTTATTAAAAGCTTTGACAGGGGACGGCGGCACGGCGGCATAGTGGTTAAGCTCCTGCACTCAGCTTCGGCAGCCTGGGGTCCTCGGGTTCAGATCCCGGGCGTGGACCTCCACCGCTCCTCACACCGGGCTGTGGTGGCATCCCGTCCGCAAGATCAAGGAAGTGGGGCGCAGGTGTTACCTCGGGCCCGCTCTCCCTCAAGCAGAAAGAAGAGGAAGATTGGCAACAGGCGTCAGCTCTGTGAGGGCCGATCTTCCTCACCCAAAAACTAAAGTGAGATGAAATCAAATAAAGCGAAGGAAGAGATAAACCTATGAAATCCCATGTTTCTAAAAGTGGCCAAGTGTTTAGAAATTGGCCAAGCGACAGACTGCTCATGGGAAGGACAGTTCCTAATTGCTGACTTCTTAGTTTTCACCAAAATTAAGGTTCGTGAGGGTTAAAAATTCTACTTAACGAATGCGATGAAAGCCACTAGGCCGGCCCAGTGGCACGCTGGTTAAGTGTGCCTGTTCCACTTCGCCGGCCCGGGGTTCGCCGGTTCGGATCCCGGGGGTGGACGTGGCACCGCTGGGCGAGCCACGTGGTGGTAGGCGTCCCACATATGAAGTAGAGGAAGATGGGCACGGAGGTTAGCTCAGGGCCAGCCTTCCTCGGCAAAAAGAGGAGGATTGGCAGCAGTTAGCTCAGGGCTCATCGTCCTCAAAACAAAACAACACAAAACAAAACAAAAAGCCACTAAAAGTGAATATGGGAAACATCTTTGTGTTCAAGGAAAGTGAGATGGCTGCCTTCAGGCAAGAGGGCCTAAAAAGTAAAGATCGTTTTGTCTGTGAAAAGGTGATCACGGGGAAAAAAATCTGAGAAAAAGGTCTGTTCGTGGTCAAGTGGCCTAAAATTGGAACGAGTGGACAGATAGAAATGGCGAGCGATAGGATCTATTGGAGTCTATGAGGAAGCCATTGGGTGTCGGCCTAATTCGGCCTGACAGTGTTTTTCCAAAAGGGCCTGACGTGGCCGTCGAGCACGCATCGCATCGTAGATCTGCTTTAAACATTTCCTACGGCAAGAACCAATGCCCTTAAGGGAAAGGAGCAGCTTCCCCGTGCTCGGGCCTTTCCTTAAGGAGAGGCATCTTTCCTTAGGCTAGGAACGGATGGTTGCGCTCACCTTTGACCATCCGGCTCACCTGTGACCACCCAGGCCCAGACAACAGACCTGCCACCCAGCAGTGTCTGTCGATCGCTGTGCTGACAGAGCAGTGTCGCGACTATCGTCCAAGGGACCTTTCGATCCTATGTGAAACGTCCTCTCTGGGGGTCTAGAAGCACTCTGTACACCCCACTTCCCGGGCGCCCTTTCTTCCTTCAGGAAGAAAGGCCCCGGGCCACAGTCCTTACATCTTAGGTCAGAATAAACTCACCCCGATTTTCACGGATAGATTGGTTCCGGATTATTTCCATCGACAGAATGGAATCAAGTCAATGAGTTTCAAGATCGGAGGGAAGCTGATGCAAAATCAGAATTGGTTTTTTCTCGCTCTCGAAAGGATACTTTTCTCTAACTTCTAGTCTCCTCCTGATAAAGACATTGGAAAAGGTTTCTCTTGACCTCTGAGGGAATCGACACCAAAGACAGAGATCCTCCATTTTGTCAGAATGATTTCCTAGGCCTCTAACGGAGGAGGCCTCCCTCGGACGGGAGCTCAGCTTTTGTTTTGCAACAGTTTTCCTCTCTCTGCTTGCCTTTAACATCTCCTTTCCCGTTCTTCTTATTGGAAGGGAAATACGTGCACCGCTGGGGGGGGGAGGGGAAGAATTTTCTAAATGACCAAAGAAGATCTACGACTGTTGTTATTTTGGTTTCACGGAGCAGTTCCACGTCCACATTTACCCCATTTTAAACACCCACACACACTCACAGCACGGCGCTGTGAGGATGTCCCGGGGAACTCGATTTGTGGAGGGAATGGCTGTGAGGTCTCTGCCCCCAACCCGCACCATTTGGGTGCTTCTGCTTGTTGATGAGGACGGGAAGCCCTGCTGAAATCCATATTCTTATCACCACACGTGAATCTGCACCCATGCTCCCCCCGTGTGTCGTCTTTGGGCTTTGCTGTGGCCCCGTGCGGAGGGAGACCCGTTTTGTCTTGTAAACTTTTCAGCGGCCAAGCGGCTCGGTCCTTTCCTCTACGACTTGTGGGCTCCGTCTGTCCGTCTGCCTTAGAAAGACCCTCTGGGCCGGAAGTGACAGGCTGCACACAATTCCTGACAGACTGCGGACAATTCCTCCGTCGTCACGGTCCTTCTCTGATGACGTGCATGGTTTCGGTTTGACAGCGACCCCCACCCCCCACCCCGCCCTGATTTTCTAAGTCCTCCCGGGACCCGGGAAGTGCTCGGGCCGCTCCGGGAATCGGGGGCCGGCAGCCCCGGCCTGCCCCGTGGCATCTCCGGGGACTTTTCCACCCTCTGTCCGCGTCAGCCAGCCGGCAGCCCCGGCCCGGCCCAGGAGTCACGTGGGGAGTCTGTCCCCTTCCTGGCAAGCCCACCCACCCCACCCCCCTCCCCGCCGATTTTCCAAGACCTCCTTCTGCGCCCAGGGTTGCCCTGTGCTGCCTGGGAGCTCCGAGGTGGACACCCTGGGGCCTCGCGTGGTGACCTCCGGCCGCCCCAAGCGGGCCCAGAGAGAAAGAGAGAGAGACAGAGTCAGAGACAGAGAGACAGAGAGACAGAGACAGAGGTAGACAGAGAGAGACCTGACCCGGCGGTGGGCTCAGGCTGTGCACTCTCGCTGGCCGGTTCCCTCCCGCTGACCCCTCCGCGCCGGTTGTTGGGCGCCATCTGGCGGCCGCTTTTACAGAGTGGCCCTCCTCCGGAGCCCCGCGACATGAGCAAGGGATGGGACTTGCAGGACGTCTGTGTGGTTTCCAGTGTGGGTCTGTGTGGAACAGAGCTGCTAAGAACATTCATGCCCCGGATTCTGTGTGAATGAACAGGAACGTGGCCGCAGCCCCACCCCGCCCCCCGCCCCAGCCCCCGGGAGTGGCGGGAGTGGGGCCCTCCAGACCACCCTCGGGTTGGATGCCTCCCTCCCTGGAAGGACTCACGGGACTCCACAAAAGCTGACTTCCTGGAGGTCCAGCGGAGACCCCCAAGGCCCAAGGCCCCCCACCACCACCACCACAGATCACTGTGGAAGCCTTAACGACCCAAGGCTCCAGCTACATACAGACGCTCTTAGGAGGCAAGATACACCAAGGGCTTATGTAGGTTGCCGCTTTCGGTGGTTGTTTCCGCGGCGTGTGAGTTTTGGAACCCGCCACGCCATTTTTCACAGAGGCCATACCGTTTCCCTTCACCACCAGTGAGGCGTGAGTGACTGACTTGGCTTCTCCGCGACCTCACTAGCAGTTTGATCCTGTTCCTGTATTTGGAAGAAGCCAGTCTCACCCATGTGTCCCCACAATGTCTCCCTCTAATTTTCTCACTTGCTTTTCCAGGGAACAGCTCACATCTTTTCATGCGCTCATTGGTCATCCATGCGTACCTCCTCCTCCCCAGGTGAAAGTGCCTGCTCTGTCTATTGGCCTTCCATTGTATTTGTATTTTTCAGTGTTGATTTCCCCCGGGTCTCCACTCCATTGTGGGGTTTTTTTTTGTTGTTGTTGTTTTTTTTTCTGCTTAAAGATTGCCACCTGAGCTAAGCCTCTGTTTCCCATCTTGTCAGTTTCAGAGGGTAGATTTCTCAGTCTTGCTCTTTCCAAGTTCTGCACGCCCTTGTGTGTGTGTGTGTGTGTGCTCAAATATTGAACCTAAGCTAGCATCTGTTGCCCATCTTCGTCAGTTTGAGAGGGTAGGTTTCTCAGTGTTGCTTTTTCCCCAGGTCTCCAAGTCCCTCACTGTGTGTGTGTGTGAGTGTGTGTGTTTTCTTTGCAAGATTGGCACTTGAGCTAACGTGTGTTGCCAATCTTTGTCAGTCAGAGGCTAGATTTTTCAGTATCGCTCTTTCCCAAGGTCTCCACTCCCTTGCTCTTTTCTTTTCTTTTTTTTTTTTTGGCTTAAAGATTGTCACCTGAGCGAGGCTCTGTTGCCCTGCTTCCTCCGTTTCAGAGGGTACCTTTTTTCAGGGTTGCTTTTTCACCGGGTCTCCTCGCCATTGTAGTTTTGTATTTTATTTTATTTTTTTGCTTAATGATTGCCACCTGAGGTAGCCTCTGTTGCCCATTTTCGTCAGCTTCAGAGGGTGGATTTCTCAGTGTTGCTTTTTCCCCAGGTCTCCACGCCCTTGTGTTTTCCTTTTGCTTAACGATTGCCACCTGAGCTAGCCTCTGTTGCCCATCGTCGTCAGTTTCAGAGGGTACATTTCTCAGTGCTGCTTTTTCCCCAGGTCTCCACGCCCTTGTGTGTTTCTTTTGCTTAACGATTGCCACCTGAGCTAGCCTCTGTGGCCCATCTTTGTCAGTTTCAGAGGGTAGATTTCTCAGTCTTGCTCTTTCCCAAGTTCTGCACGCCCTTGTGTGTGGGTTTTTTTTTTTTTTTTTTTTTTTTTGCTCAAATATTGAACCTAAGCTAGCATCTGTTGCCCTTCTTCGTCAGTTTCAGAGGGTGGATTTCTCCGTGTTGCTTTTTCCCCAGGTCTCCACGCCCTTGTGTGTTTCTTTTGCTTAACGATTGCCACCTGAGCTAGCCTCTGTGGCCCATTTTCGTCAGCTTCAGAGGGTGGATTTCTCAGTGTTGCTTTTTCCCCAGGTCTCCAAGTCCCTCAGTGTGTGTGTGTGTGAGTGTGTGTGTTTTCTTTGCAAGATTGGCACTTGAGCTAACGTGTGTTGCCAGTCTTTGTCAGTCAGAGGCTAGATTTTTCAGTATCGCTCTTTCCCAAGGTCTCCACTCCCTTGCTCTTTTCTTTCTTCCTACCTTTCTTTCTTTCTTTCTTTCTTTTTGGCTTAAATATTGTCACCTGAGCTAGGCTCTGTTGCCCTGCTTCCTCCGTTTCAGCGGGTACCTTTTTTCAGGGTTGCTTTTTCACCGGGTCTCCTCGCCATTGTAGTTTTTTTATTTTATTTTATATTTTTGCTTAATGATTGCCACCTGAGGTAGCCTCTGTGGCCCATCTTCGTCAGTTTCAGAGTGTGGATTTCTCCGTGCTGCTTTTTCCCCAGGTCTCCACGCCCTTGTGTGTTTCTTTTGCTTAACGATTGCCACCTGAGCTAGTCTCTGTTGCCCATCTTTGTCAGTTTCAGAGGGTAGATTTCTCAGTCTTGCTCTTTCCCAAGTTCTGCACGCCCTTGTGTGTGTGTGTGTGTGTGTGTTTTTTTTTTTTTTTTTTGCTCAAATATTGAACCAAAGCTAGCATCTGTTGCCCATCTTCGGCAGTTTCAGAGGGTAGAATTCTCAGTGTTGCTTTTTCCCCAGGTCTCCACGCCCTTGTGTTTCCCTTTTGCTTAAAGATTGCCACCTGAGCTAGCCTCTGTTGCCCATCGTCGTCAGTTTCAGAGGGTACATTTCTCAGTGCTGCTTTTTCCCCAGGTCTCCACGCCCTTGTGTGTTTCTTTTGCTTAACGATTGCCACCTGAGCTAGCCTTTGTTGCGCTTCTTTCTCAGTTTCTGAGGGTGGATTTCTCCGTGTTGCTTTTTCCCCAGGTCTCCACGCACTTCCTTTTATTTTTCCTTAAAAATTGCCACCTGAGCTAGCCCGTGTTGCCCATGTTCGTCAGTTTGAGAGGGTGGATTTCTCAGTGTTGCTTTTTCCCCAGGTCTCCACGCCCTTGTGTGTTTCTTTTGCTTAACGATTGCCACCTGAGCTAGCCTCTGTGGCCCATCTTCGTCAGTTTCAGAGGGTAGATTTCTCAGTGCTGCTTTTTGCCCAGGTCTCCACGCCCCTGTGTGTTTCTTTTGCTTAACGATTGCCACCTGAGCTAGCCTCTGTTGCCCATGTTCGTCAGTTTCAGAGGGTGGATTTCTCCGTGCTGCTTTTTACCCGGGTCTCCACGCCCTTGTGTCTTTCTTTTCTGCTTAAAGGTTGCAACCTGAGCTAGGGTCTGTTGCCCATGTTCCTCAGTTTCAGAGGGTGGATTTCTCCGTGCTGCTTTTTACCCGGGTCTCCACGCCCTTGTGTGTTTCTTTTGCTTAACGATTGCCACCTGAGCTAGCCTCTGTGGCCCATTTTCGTCAGCTTCAGAGGGTGGATTTCTCAGTGTTGCTTTTTCCCCAGATCTCCACGTCCCTCAGTGTGTGTGTGTGTGAGTGTGTGTGTTTTCTTTGCAAGATTGGCACTTGAGCTAACGTGTGTTGCCAGTCTTTGTCAGTCAGAGGCTAGATTTTTCAGTATTGCTCTTTCCCAAGGTCTCCACTCCCTTGCTCTTTTCTTTCTTTCTTTCTTTCTTTCTTTCTTTCTTTCTTTCTTTCTTTCTTTCTTTCTTTCTTTCTTTCTTTTTGGCTTAAATATTGTCACCTGAGCGAGGCTCTGTTGCCCTGCTTCCTCCGTTTCAGAGGGTACCTTTTTTCAGGGTTGCTTTTTCACCGGGTCTCCTCGCCATTGTAGTTTTGTATTTTATTTTATTTTTTTGCTTAATGATTGCCACCTGAGGTAGCCTCTGTTGCCCATTTTCGTCAGCTTCAGAGGGTGGATTTCTCAGTGTTGCTTTTTCCCCAGGTCTCCACGCCCTTGTGTTTTCCTTTTGCTTAACGATTGCCACCTGAGCTAGCCTCTGTTGCCCATCGTCGTCAGTTTCAGAGGGTACATTTCTCAGTGCTGCTTTTTCCCCAGGTCTCCACGCCCTTGTGTGTTTCTTTTGCTTAACGATTGCCACCTGAGCTAGCCTCTGTGGCCCATCTTTGTCAGTTTCAGAGGGTAGATTTCTCAGTCTTGCTCTTTCCCAAGTTCTGCACGCCCTTGTGTGTGGGTTTTTTTTTTTTTTTTTTTTTTTGCTCAAATATTGAACCTAAGCTAGCATCTGTTGCCCTTCTTCGTCAGTTTCAGAGGGTGGATTTCTCCGTGTTGCTTTTTCCCCAGGTCTCCACGCCCTTGTGTGTTTCTTTTGCTTAACGATTGCCACCTGAGCTAGCCTCTGTGGCCCATTTTCGTCAGCTTCAGAGGGTGGATTTCTCAGTGTTGCTTTTTCCCCAGGTCTCCAAGTCCCTCAGTGTGTGTGTGTGTGAGTGTGTGTGTTTTCTTTGCAAGATTGGCACTTGAGCTAACGTGTGTTGCCAGTCTTTGTCAGTCAGAGGCTAGATTTTTCAGTATCGCTCTTTCCCAAGGTCTCCACTCCCTTGCTCTTTTCTTTCTTCCTACCTTTCTTTCTTTCTTTCTTTCTTTTTGGCTTAAATATTGTCACCTGAGCTAGGCTCTGTTGCCCTGCTTCCTCCGTTTCAGCGGGTACCTTTTTTCAGGGTTGCTTTTTCACCGGGTCTCCTCGCCATTGTAGTTTTTTTATTTTATTTTATATTTTTGCTTAATGATTGCCACCTGAGGTAGCCTCTGTGGCCCATCTTCGTCAGTTTCAGAGTGTGGATTTCTCCGTGCTGCTTTTTCCCCAGGTCTCCACGCCCTTGTGTGTTTCTTTTGCTTAACGATTGCCACCTGAGCTAGTCTCTGTTGCCCATCTTTGTCAGTTTCAGAGGGTAGATTTCTCAGTCTTGCTCTTTCCCAAGTTCTGCACGCCCTTGTGTGTGTGTGTGTGTGTGTGTTTTTTTTTCTTTTTTTTTGCTCAAATATTGAACCAAAGCTAGCATCTGTTGCCCATCTTCGGCAGTTTCAGAGGGTAGAATTCTCAGTGTTGCTTTTTCCCCAGGTCTCCACGCCCTTGTGTTTCCCTTTTGCTTAAAGATTGCCACCTGAGCTAGCCTCTGTTGCCCATCGTCGTCAGTTTCAGAGGGTACATTTCTCAGTGCTGCTTTTTCCCCAGGTCTCCACGCCCTTGTGTGTTTCTTTTGCTTAACGATTGCCACCTGAGCTAGCCTTTGTTGCGCTTCTTTCTCAGTTTCTGAGGGTGGATTTCTCCGTGTTGCTTTTTCCCCAGGTCTCCACGCACTTCCTTTTATTTTTCCTTAAAAATTGCCACCTGAGCTAGCCCGTGTTGCCCATGTTCGTCAGTTTGAGAGGGTGGATTTCTCAGTGTTGCTTTTTCCCCAGGTCTCCACGCCCTTGTGTGTTTCTTTTGCTTAACGATTGCCACCTGAGCTAGCCTCTGTGGCCCATCTTCGTCAGTTTCAGAGGGTAGATTTCTCAGTGCTGCTTTTTGCCCAGGTCTCCACGCCCCTGTGTGTTTCTTTTGCTTAACGATTGCCACCTGAGCTAGCCTCTGTTGCCCATGTTCGTCAGTTTCAGAGGGTGGATTTCTCCGTGCTGCTTTTTACCCGGGTCTCCACGCCCTTGTGTCTTTCTTTTCTGCTTAAAGGTTGCAACCTGAGCTAGGGTCTGTTGCCCATGTTCCTCAGTTTCAGAGGGTGGATTTCTCCGTGCTGCTTTTTACCCGGGTCTCCACGCCCTTGTGTGTTTCTTTTGCTTAACGATTGCCACCTGAGCTAGCCTCTGTGGCCCATTTTCGTCAGCTTCAGAGGGTGGATTTCTCAGTGTTGCTTTTTCCCCAGATCTCCACGTCCCTCAGTGTGTGTGTGTGTGAGTGTGTGTGTTTTCTTTGCAAGATTGGCACTTGAGCTAACGTGTGTTGCCAGTCTTTGTCAGTCAGAGGCTAGATTTTTCAGTATTGCTCTTTCCCAAGGTCTCCACTCCCTTGCTCTTTTCTTTCTTTCTTTCTTTCTTTCTTTCTTTCTTTCTTTCTTTCTTTCTTTCTTTCTTTCTTTCTTTCTTTTTGGCTTAAATATTGTCACCTGAGCGAGGCTCTGTTGCCCTGCTTCCTCCGTTTCAGAGGGTACCTTTTTTCAGGGTTGCTTTTTCACCGGGTCTCCTCGCCATTGTAGTTTTGTATTTTATTTTATTTTTTTGCTTAATGATTGCCACCTGAGGTAGCCTCTGTTGCCCATTTTCGTCAGCTTCAGAGGGTGGATTTCTCAGTGTTGCTTTTTCCCCAGGTCTCCACGCCCTTGTGTTTTCCTTTTGCTTAACGATTGCCACCTGAGCTAGCCTCTGTTGCCCATCGTCGTCAGTTTCAGAGGGTACATTTCTCAGTGCTGCTTTTTCCCCAGGTCTCCACGCCCTTGTGTGTTTCTTTTGCTTAACGATTGCCACCTGAGCTAGCCTCTGTGGCCCATCTTTGTCAGTTTCAGAGGGTAGATTTCTCAGTCTTGCTCTTTCCCAAGTTCTGCACGCCCTTGTGTGTGGGTTTTTTTTTTTTTTTTTTTTTTTGCTCAAATATTGAACCTAAGCTAGCATCTGTTGCCCTTCTTCGTCAGTTTCAGAGGGTGGATTTCTCCGTGTTGCTTTTTCCCCAGGTCTCCACGCCCTTGTGTGTTTCTTTTGCTTAACGATTGCCACCTGAGCTAGCCTCTGTGGCCCATTTTCGTCAGCTTCAGAGGGTGGATTTCTCAGTGTTGCTTTTTCCCCAGGTCTCCAAGTCCCTCAGTGTGTGTGTGTGTGAGTGTGTGTGTTTTCTTTGCAAGATTGGCACTTGAGCTAACGTGTGTTGCCAGTCTTTGTCAGTCAGAGGCTAGATTTTTCAGTATCGCTCTTTCCCAAGGTCTCCACTCCCTTGCTCTTTTCTTTCTTCCTACCTTTCTTTCTTTCTTTCTTTCTTTTTGGCTTAAATATTGTCACCTGAGCTAGGCTCTGTTGCCCTGCTTCCTCCGTTTCAGCGGGTACCTTTTTTCAGGGTTGCTTTTTCACCGGGTCTCCTCGCCATTGTAGTTTTTTTATTTTATTTTATATTTTTGCTTAATGATTGCCACCTGAGGTAGCCTCTGTGGCCCATCTTCGTCAGTTTCAGAGTGTGGATTTCTCCGTGCTGCTTTTTCCCCAGGTCTCCACGCCCTTGTGTGTTTCTTTTGCTTAACGATTGCCACCTGAGCTAGTCTCTGTTGCCCATCTTTGTCAGTTTCAGAGGGTAGATTTCTCAGTCTTGCTCTTTCCCAAGTTCTGCACGCCCTTGTGTGTGTGTGTGTGTGTGTGTTTTTTTTTTTTTTTTTTTGCTCAAATATTGAACCAAAGCTAGCATCTGTTGCCCATCTTCGGCAGTTTCAGAGGGTAGAATTCTCAGTGTTGCTTTTTCCCCAGGTCTCCACGCCCTTGTGTTTCCCTTTTGCTTAAAGATTGCCACCTGAGCTAGCCTCTGTTGCCCATCGTCGTCAGTTTCAGAGGGTACATTTCTCAGTGCTGCTTTTTCCCCAGGTCTCCACGCCCTTGTGTGTTTCTTTTGCTTAACGATTGCCACCTGAGCTAGCCTTTGTTGCGCTTCTTTCTCAGTTTCTGAGGGTGGATTTCTCCGTGTTGCTTTTTCCCCAGGTCTCCACGCACTTCCTTTTATTTTTCCTTAAAAATTGCCACCTGAGCTAGCCCGTGTTGCCCATGTTCGTCAGTTTGAGAGGGTGGATTTCTCAGTGTTGCTTTTTCCCCAGGTCTCCACGCCCTTGTGTGTTTCTTTTGCTTAACGATTGCCACCTGAGCTAGCCTCTGTGGCCCATCTTCGTCAGTTTCAGAGGGTAGATTTCTCAGTGCTGCTTTTTGCCCAGGTCTCCACGCCCCTGTGTGTTTCTTTTGCTTAACGATTGCCACCTGAGCTAGCCTCTGTTGCCCATGTTCGTCAGTTTCAGAGGGTGGATTTCTCCGTGCTGCTTTTTACCCGGGTCTCCACGCCCTTGTGTCTTTCTTTTCTGCTTAAAGGTTGCAACCTGAGCTAGGGTCTGTTGCCCATGTTCCTCAGTTTCAGAGGGTGGATTTCTCCGTGCTGCTTTTTACCCGGGTCTCCACGCCCTTGTGTGTTTCTTTTGCTTAACGATTGCCACCTGAGCTAGCCTCTGTGGCCCATTTTCGTCAGCTTCAGAGGGTGGATTTCTCAGTGTTGCTTTTTCCCCAGATCTCCACGTCCCTCAGTGTGTGTGTGTGTGAGTGTGTGTGTTTTCTTTGCAAGATTGGCACTTGAGCTAACGTGTGTTGCCAGTCTTTGTCAGTCAGAGGCTAGATTTTTCAGTATTGCTCTTTCCCAAGGTCTCCACTCCCTTGCTCTTTTCTTTCTTTCTTTCTTTCTTTCTTTCTTTCTTTCTTTCTTTCTTTCTCTTTTTGGCTTAAATATTGTCACCTGAGCGAGGCTCTGTTGCCCTGCTTCCTCCGTTTCAGAGGGTACCTTTTTTCAGGGTTGCTTTTTCACCGGGTCTCCTCGCCATTGTAGTTTTGTATTTTATTTTATTTTTTTGCTTAATGATTGCCACCTGAGGTAGCCTCTGTTGCCCATTTTCGTCAGCTTCAGAGGGTGGATTTCTCAGTGTTGCTTTTTCCCCAGGTCTCCACGCCCTTGTGTTTTCCTTTTGCTTAACGATTGCCACCTGAGCTAGCCTCTGTTGCCCATCGTCGTCAGTTTCAGAGGGTACATTTCTCAGTGCTGCTTTTTCCCCAGGTCTCCACGCCCTTGTGTGTTTCTTTTGCTTAACGATTGCCACCTGAGCTAGCCTCTGTGGCCCATCTTTGTCAGTTTCAGAGGGTAGATTTCTCAGTCTTGCTCTTTCCCAAGTTCTGCACGCCCTTGTGTGTGGGTTTTTTTTTTTTTTTTTTTTTGCTCAAATATTGAACCTAAGCTAGCATCTGTTGCCCTTCTTCGTCAGTTTCAGAGGGTGGATTTCTCCGTGTTGCTTTTTCCCCAGGTCTCCACGCCCTTGTGTGTTTCTTTTGCTTAACGATTGCCACCTGAGCTAGCCTCTGTGGCCCATTTTCGTCAGCTTCAGAGGGTGGATTTCTCAGTGTTGCTTTTTCCCCAGGTCTCCAAGTCCCTCAGTGTGTGTGTGTGTGAGTGTGTGTGTTTTCTTTGCAAGATTGGCACTTGAGCTAACGTGTGTTGCCAGTCTTTGTCAGTCAGAGGCTAGATTTTTCAGTATCGCTCTTTCCCAAGGTCTCCACTCCCTTGCTCTTTTCTTTCTTCCTACCTTTCTTTCTTTCTTTCTTTCTTTTTGGCTTAAATATTGTCACCTGAGCTAGGCTCTGTTGCCCTGCTTCCTCCGTTTCAGCGGGTACCTTTTTTCAGGGTTGCTTTTTCACCGGGTCTCCTCGCCATTGTAGTTTTTTTATTTTATTTTATATTTTTGCTTAATGATTGCCACCTGAGGTAGCCTCTGTGGCCCATCTTCGTCAGTTTCAGAGTGTGGATTTCTCCGTGCTGCTTTTTCCCCAGGTCTCCACGCCCTTGTGTGTTTCTTTTGCTTAACGATTGCCACCTGAGCTAGTCTCTGTTGCCCATCTTTGTCAGTTTCAGAGGGTAGATTTCTCAGTCTTGCTCTTTCCCAAGTTCTGCACGCCCTTGTGTGTGTGTGTGTGTGTTTTTTTTTTTTTTTTTTTTTGCTCAAATATTGAACCAAAGCTAGCATCTGTTGCCCATCTTCGGCAGTTTCAGAGGGTAGAATTCTCAGTGTTGCTTTTTCCCCAGGTCTCCACGCCCTTGTGTTTCCCTTTTGCTTAAAGATTGCCACCTGAGCTAGCCTCTGTTGCCCATCGTCGTCAGTTTCAGAGGGTACATTTCTCAGTGCTGCTTTTTCCCCAGGTCTCCACGCCCTTGTGTGTTTCTTTTGCTTAACGATTGCCACCTGAGCTAGCCTTTGTTGCGCTTCTTTCTCAGTTTCTGAGGGTGGATTTCTCCGTGTTGCTTTTTCCCCAGGTCTCCACGCACTTCCTTTTATTTTTCCTTAAAAATTGCCACCTGAGCTAGCCCGTGTTGCCCATGTTCGTCAGTTTGAGAGGGTGGATTTCTCAGTGTTGCTTTTTCCCCAGGTCTCCACGCCCTTGTGTGTTTCTTTTGCTTAACGATTGCCACCTGAGCTAGCCTCTGTGGCCCATCTTCGTCAGTTTCAGAGGGTAGATTTCTCAGTGCTGCTTTTTGCCCAGGTCTCCACGCCCCTGTGTGTTTCTTTTGCTTAACGATTGCCACCTGAGCTAGCCTCTGTTGCCCATGTTCGTCAGTTTCAGAGGGTGGATTTCTCCGTGCTGCTTTTTACCCGGGTCTCCACGCCCTTGTGTCTTTCTTTTCTGCTTAAAGGTTGCAACCTGAGCTAGGGTCTGTTGCCCATGTTCCTCAGTTTCAGAGGGTGGATTTCTCCGTGCTGCTTTTTACCCGGGTCTCCACGCCCTTGTGTGTTTCTTTTGCTTAACGATTGCCACCTGAGCTAGCCTCTGTGGCCCATTTTCGTCAGCTTCAGAGGGTGGATTTCTCAGTGTTGCTTTTTCCCCAGATCTCCACGTCCCTCAGTGTGTGTGTGTGTGAGTGTGTGTGTTTTCTTTGCAAGATTGGCACTTGAGCTAACGTGTGTTGCCAGTCTTTGTCAGTCAGAGGCTAGATTTTTCAGTATTGCTCTTTCCCAAGGTCTCCACTCCCTTGCTCTTTTCTTTCTTTCTTTCTTTCTTTCTTTCTTTCTTTCTTTCTTTCTTTCTTTCTCTTTTTGGCTTAAATATTGTCACCTGAGCGAGGCTCTGTTGCCCTGCTTCCTCCGTTTCAGAGGGTACCTTTTTTCAGGGTTGCTTTTTCACCGGGTCTCCTCGCCATTGTAGTTTTGTATTTTATTTTATTTTTTTGCTTAATGATTGCCACCTGAGGTAGCCTCTGTTGCCCATTTTCGTCAGCTTCAGAGGGTGGATTTCTCAGTGTTGCTTTTTCCCCAGGTCTCCACGCCCTTGTGTTTTCCTTTTGCTTAACGATTGCCACCTGAGCTAGCCTCTGTTGCCCATCGTCGTCAGTTTCAGAGGGTACATTTCTCAGTGCTGCTTTTTCCCCAGGTCTCCACGCCCTTGTGTGTTTCTTTTGCTTAACGATTGCCACCTGAGCTAGCCTCTGTGGCCCATCTTTGTCAGTTTCAGAGGGTAGATTTCTCAGTCTTGCTCTTTCCCAAGTTCTGCACGCCCTTGTGTGTGGGTTTTTTTTTTTTTTTTTTTTTTTTGCTCAAATATTGAACCTAAGCTAGCATCTGTTGCCCTTCTTCGTCAGTTTCAGAGGGTGGATTTCTCCGTGTTGCTTTTTCCCCAGGTCTCCACGCCCTTGTGTGTTTCTTTTGCTTAACGATTGCCACCTGAGCTAGCCTCTGTGGCCCATTTTCGTCAGCTTCAGAGGGTGGATTTCTCAGTGTTGCTTTTTCCCCAGGTCTCCAAGTCCCTCAGTGTGTGTGTGTGTGAGTGTGTGTGTTTTCTTTGCAAGATTGGCACTTGAGCTAACGTGTGTTGCCAGTCTTTGTCAGTCAGAGGCTAGATTTTTCAGTATCGCTCTTTCCCAAGGTCTCCACTCCCTTGCTCTTTTCTTTCTTCCTACCTTTCTTTCTTTCTTTCTTTCTTTTTGGCTTAAATATTGTCACCTGAGCTAGGCTCTGTTGCCCTGCTTCCTCCGTTTCAGCGGGTACCTTTTTTCAGGGTTGCTTTTTCACCGGGTCTCCTCGCCATTGTAGTTTTTTTATTTTATTTTATATTTTTGCTTAATGATTGCCACCTGAGGTAGCCTCTGTGGCCCATCTTCGTCAGTTTCAGAGTGTGGATTTCTCCGTGCTGCTTTTTCCCCAGGTCTCCACGCCCTTGTGTGTTTCTTTTGCTTAACGATTGCCACCTGAGCTAGTCTCTGTTGCCCATCTTTGTCAGTTTCAGAGGGTAGATTTCTCAGTCTTGCTCTTTCCCAAGTTCTGCACGCCCTTGTGTGTGTGTGTGTGTGTGTGTTTTTTTTTTTTTTTTTTTGCTCAAATATTGAACCAAAGCTAGCATCTGTTGCCCATCTTCGGCAGTTTCAGAGGGTAGAATTCTCAGTGTTGCTTTTTCCCCAGGTCTCCACGCCCTTGTGTTTCCCTTTTGCTTAAAGATTGCCACCTGAGCTAGCCTCTGTTGCCCATCGTCGTCAGTTTCAGAGGGTACATTTCTCAGTGCTGCTTTTTCCCCAGGTCTCCACGCCCTTGTGTGTTTCTTTTGCTTAACGATTGCCACCTGAGCTAGCCTTTGTTGCGCTTCTTTCTCAGTTTCTGAGGGTGGATTTCTCCGTGTTGCTTTTTCCCCAGGTCTCCACGCACTTCCTTTTATTTTTCCTTAAAAATTGCCACCTGAGCTAGCCCGTGTTGCCCATGTTCGTCAGTTTGAGAGGGTGGATTTCTCAGTGTTGCTTTTTCCCCAGGTCTCCACGCCCTTGTGTGTTTCTTTTGCTTAACGATTGCCACCTGAGCTAGCCTCTGTGGCCCATCTTCGTCAGTTTCAGAGGGTAGATTTCTCAGTGCTGCTTTTTGCCCAGGTCTCCACGCCCCTGTGTGTTTCTTTTGCTTAACGATTGCCACCTGAGCTAGCCTCTGTTGCCCATGTTCGTCAGTTTCAGAGGGTGGATTTCTCCGTGCTGCTTTTTACCCGGGTCTCCACGCCCTTGTGTCTTTCTTTTCTGCTTAAAGGTTGCAACCTGAGCTAGGGTCTGTTGCCCATGTTCCTCAGTTTCAGAGGGTGGATTTCTCCGTGCTGCTTTTTACCCGGGTCTCCACGCCCTTGTGTGTTTCTTTTGCTTAACGATTGCCACCTGAGCTAGCCTCTGTGGCCCATTTTCGTCAGCTTCAGAGGGTGGATTTCTCAGTGTTGCTTTTTCCCCAGATCTCCACGTCCCTCAGTGTGTGTGTGTGTGAGTGTGTGTGTTTTCTTTGCAAGATTGGCACTTGAGCTAACGTGTGTTGCCAGTCTTTGTCAGTCAGAGGCTAGATTTTTCAGTATTGCTCTTTCCCAAGGTCTCCACTCCCTTGCTCTTTTCTTTCTTTCTTTCTTTCTTTCTTTCTTTCTTTCTTTCTTTCTTTCTTTCTCTTTTTGGCTTAAATATTGTCACCTGAGCGAGGCTCTGTTGCCCTGCTTCCTCCGTTTCAGAGGGTACCTTTTTTCAGGGTTGCTTTTTCACCGGGTCTCCTCGCCATTGTAGTTTTGTATTTTATTTTATTTTTTTGCTTAATGATTGCCACCTGAGGTAGCCTCTGTTGCCCATTTTCGTCAGCTTCAGAGGGTGGATTTCTCAGTGTTGCTTTTTCCCCAGGTCTCCACGCCCTTGTGTTTTCCTTTTGCTTAACGATTGCCACCTGAGCTAGCCTCTGTTGCCCATCGTCGTCAGTTTCAGAGGGTACATTTCTCAGTGCTGCTTTTTCCCCAGGTCTCCACGCCCTTGTGTGTTTCTTTTGCTTAACGATTGCCACCTGAGCTAGCCTCTGTGGCCCATCTTTGTCAGTTTCAGAGGGTAGATTTCTCAGTCTTGCTCTTTCCCAAGTTCTGCACGCCCTTGTGTGTGGGTTTTTTTTTTTTTTTTTTTTTGCTCAAATATTGAACCTAAGCTAGCATCTGTTGCCCTTCTTCGTCAGTTTCAGAGGGTGGATTTCTCCGTGTTGCTTTTTCCCCAGGTCTCCACGCCCTTGTGTGTTTCTTTTGCTTAACGATTGCCACCTGAGCTAGCCTCTGTGGCCCATTTTCGTCAGCTTCAGAGGGTGGATTTCTCAGTGTTGCTTTTTCCCCAGGTCTCCAAGTCCCTCAGTGTGTGTGTGTGTGAGTGTGTGTGTTTTCTTTGCAAGATTGGCACTTGAGCTAACGTGTGTTGCCAGTCTTTGTCAGTCAGAGGCTAGATTTTTCAGTATCGCTCTTTCCCAAGGTCTCCACTCCCTTGCTCTTTTCTTTCTTCCTACCTTTCTTTCTTTCTTTCTTTCTTTTTGGCTTAAATATTGTCACCTGAGCTAGGCTCTGTTGCCCTGCTTCCTCCGTTTCAGCGGGTACCTTTTTTCAGGGTTGCTTTTTCACCGGGTCTCCTCGCCATTGTAGTTTTTTTATTTTATTTTATATTTTTGCTTAATGATTGCCACCTGAGGTAGCCTCTGTGGCCCATCTTCGTCAGTTTCAGAGTGTGGATTTCTCCGTGCTGCTTTTTCCCCAGGTCTCCACGCCCTTGTGTGTTTCTTTTGCTTAACGATTGCCACCTGAGCTAGTCTCTGTTGCCCATCTTTGTCAGTTTCAGAGGGTAGATTTCTCAGTCTTGCTCTTTCCCAAGTTCTGCACGCCCTTGTGTGTGTGTGTGTGTGTTTTTTTTTTTTTTTTTTTTTGCTCAAATATTGAACCAAAGCTAGCATCTGTTGCCCATCTTCGGCAGTTTCAGAGGGTAGAATTCTCAGTGTTGCTTTTTCCCCAGGTCTCCACGCCCTTGTGTTTCCCTTTTGCTTAAAGATTGCCACCTGAGCTAGCCTCTGTTGCCCATCGTCGTCAGTTTCAGAGGGTACATTTCTCAGTGCTGCTTTTTCCCCAGGTCTCCACGCCCTTGTGTGTTTCTTTTGCTTAACGATTGCCACCTGAGCTAGCCTTTGTTGCGCTTCTTTCTCAGTTTCTGAGGGTGGATTTCTCCGTGTTGCTTTTTCCCCAGGTCTCCACGCACTTCCTTTTATTTTTCCTTAAAAATTGCCACCTGAGCTAGCCCGTGTTGCCCATGTTCGTCAGTTTGAGAGGGTGGATTTCTCAGTGTTGCTTTTTCCCCAGGTCTCCACGCCCTTGTGTGTTTCTTTTGCTTAACGATTGCCACCTGAGCTAGCCTCTGTGGCCCATCTTCGTCAGTTTCAGAGGGTAGATTTCTCAGTGCTGCTTTTTGCCCAGGTCTCCACGCCCCTGTGTGTTTCTTTTGCTTAACGATTGCCACCTGAGCTAGCCTCTGTTGCCCATGTTCGTCAGTTTCAGAGGGTGGATTTCTCCGTGCTGCTTTTTACCCGGGTCTCCACGCCCTTGTGTCTTTCTTTTCTGCTTAAAGGTTGCAACCTGAGCTAGGGTCTGTTGCCCATGTTCCTCAGTTTCAGAGGGTGGATTTCTCCGTGCTGCTTTTTACCCGGGTCTCCACGCCCTTGTGTGTTTCTTTTGCTTAACGATTGCCACCTGAGCTAGCCTCTGTGGCCCATTTTCGTCAGCTTCAGAGGGTGGATTTCTCAGTGTTGCTTTTTCCCCAGATCTCCACGTCCCTCAGTGTGTGTGTGTGTGAGTGTGTGTGTTTTCTTTGCAAGATTGGCACTTGAGCTAACGTGTGTTGCCAGTCTTTGTCAGTCAGAGGCTAGATTTTTCAGTATTGCTCTTTCCCAAGGTCTCCACTCCCTTGCTCTTTTCTTTCTTTCTTTCTTTCTTTCTTTCTTTCTTTCTTTCTTTCTTTCTCTTTTTGGCTTAAATATTGTCACCTGAGCGAGGCTCTGTTGCCCTGCTTCCTCCGTTTCAGAGGGTACCTTTTTTCAGGGTTGCTTTTTCACCGGGTCTCCTCGCCATTGTAGTTTTGTATTTTATTTTATTTTTTTGCTTAATGATTGCCACCTGAGGTAGCCTCTGTTGCCCATTTTCGTCAGCTTCAGAGGGTGGATTTCTCAGTGTTGCTTTTTCCCCAGGTCTCCACGCCCTTGTGTTTTCCTTTTGCTTAACGATTGCCACCTGAGCTAGCCTCTGTTGCCCATCGTCGTCAGTTTCAGAGGGTACATTTCTCAGTGCTGCTTTTTCCCCAGGTCTCCACGCCCTTGTGTGTTTCTTTTGCTTAACGATTGCCACCTGAGCTAGCCTCTGTGGCCCATCTTTGTCAGTTTCAGAGGGTAGATTTCTCAGTCTTGCTCTTTCCCAAGTTCTGCACGCCCTTGTGTGTGGGTTTTTTTTTTTTTTTTTTTTTTGCTCAAATATTGAACCTAAGCTAGCATCTGTTGCCCTTCTTCGTCAGTTTCAGAGGGTGGATTTCTCCGTGTTGCTTTTTCCCCAGGTCTCCACGCCCTTGTGTGTTTCTTTTGCTTAACGATTGCCACCTGAGCTAGCCTCTGTGGCCCATTTTCGTCAGCTTCAGAGGGTGGATTTCTCAGTGTTGCTTTTTCCCCAGGTCTCCAAGTCCCTCAGTGTGTGTGTGTGTGAGTGTGTGTGTTTTCTTTGCAAGATTGGCACTTGAGCTAACGTGTGTTGCCAGTCTTTGTCAGTCAGAGGCTAGATTTTTCAGTATCGCTCTTTCCCAAGGTCTCCACTCCCTTGCTCTTTTCTTTCTTCCTACCTTTCTTTCTTTCTTTCTTTCTTTTTGGCTTAAATATTGTCACCTGAGCTAGGCTCTGTTGCCCTGCTTCCTCCGTTTCAGCGGGTACCTTTTTTCAGGGTTGCTTTTTCACCGGGTCTCCTCGCCATTGTAGTTTTTTTATTTTATTTTATATTTTTGCTTAATGATTGCCACCTGAGGTAGCCTCTGTGGCCCATCTTCGTCAGTTTCAGAGTGTGGATTTCTCCGTGCTGCTTTTTCCCCAGGTCTCCACGCCCTTGTGTGTTTCTTTTGCTTAACGATTGCCACCTGAGCTAGTCTCTGTTGCCCATCTTTGTCAGTTTCAGAGGGTAGATTTCTCAGTCTTGCTCTTTCCCAAGTTCTGCACGCCCTTGTGTGTGTGTGTGTGTGTGTGTTTTTTTTTTTTTTTTTTTGCTCAAATATTGAACCAAAGCTAGCATCTGTTGCCCATCTTCGGCAGTTTCAGAGGGTAGAATTCTCAGTGTTGCTTTTTCCCCAGGTCTCCACGCCCTTGTGTTTCCCTTTTGCTTAAAGATTGCCACCTGAGCTAGCCTCTGTTGCCCATCGTCGTCAGTTTCAGAGGGTACATTTCTCAGTGCTGCTTTTTCCCCAGGTCTCCACGCCCTTGTGTGTTTCTTTTGCTTAACGATTGCCACCTGAGCTAGCCTTTGTTGCGCTTCTTTCTCAGTTTCTGAGGGTGGATTTCTCCGTGTTGCTTTTTCCCCAGGTCTCCACGCACTTCCTTTTATTTTTCCTTAAAAATTGCCACCTGAGCTAGCCCGTGTTGCCCATGTTCGTCAGTTTGAGAGGGTGGATTTCTCAGTGTTGCTTTTTCCCCAGGTCTCCACGCCCTTGTGTGTTTCTTTTGCTTAACGATTGCCACCTGAGCTAGCCTCTGTGGCCCATCTTCGTCAGTTTCAGAGGGTAGATTTCTCAGTGCTGCTTTTTGCCCAGGTCTCCACGCCCCTGTGTGTTTCTTTTGCTTAACGATTGCCACCTGAGCTAGCCTCTGTTGCCCATGTTCGTCAGTTTCAGAGGGTGGATTTCTCCGTGCTGCTTTTTACCCGGGTCTCCACGCCCTTGTGTCTTTCTTTTCTGCTTAAAGGTTGCAACCTGAGCTAGGGTCTGTTGCCCATGTTCCTCAGTTTCAGAGGGTGGATTTCTCCGTGCTGCTTTTTACCCGGGTCTCCACGCCCTTGTGTGTTTCTTTTGCTTAACGATTGCCACCTGAGCTAGCCTCTGTGGCCCATTTTCGTCAGCTTCAGAGGGTGGATTTCTCAGTGTTGCTTTTTCCCCAGATCTCCACGTCCCTCAGTGTGTGTGTGTGTGAGTGTGTGTGTTTTCTTTGCAAGATTGGCACTTGAGCTAACGTGTGTTGCCAGTCTTTGTCAGTCAGAGGCTAGATTTTTCAGTATTGCTCTTTCCCAAGGTCTCCACTCCCTTGCTCTTTTCTTTCTTTCTTTCTTTCTTTCTTTCTTTCTTTCTTTCTTTCTTTTTGGCTTAAATATTGTCACCTGAGCTAGGCTCTGTTGCCCTGCTTCCTCCGTTTCAGCGGGTACCTTTTTTCAGGGTTGCTTTTTCACCGGGTCTCCTCGCCATTGTAGTTTTTTATTTTATTTTATTATTTTGCTTAATGATTGCCACCTGAGGTAGCCTCTGTTGCCCATTTTCGTCAGCTTCAGAGGGTGGATTTCTCAGTGTTGCTTTTTCCCCAGGTCTCCACGCCCTTGTGTTTTCCTTTTGCTTAACGATTGCCACCTGAGCTAGCCTCTGTTGCCCATGTTCATCAGTTTCAGAGGGTAGATTTCTCAGTGTTGCTTTTTCCCCAGGTCTCCACGCCCTTGTGTGTTTCTTTTGCTTAAAGATTGCCACCTGAGCTAGCCTCTGTTGCGCTTCTTTCTCAGTTTCAGAGGGTAGTTTTCTCAGTGTTGCTTTTTTCGCCAGCTCTCCACGCCCTGGTGTCTTTCTTTTCTGCTTAAAGGTTCCAACCTGAGCTAGCGTCTGTTGCCCATGTTCCTCAGTTTCAGAGGGTGGATTTCTCCGTGCTGCTTTTTACCCGGGTCTCCACGCCCTTGTGTGTTTCTTTTGCTTAACGATTGCCACCTGAGCTAGCCTCTGTTGCGCTTCTTTCTCAGTTTCTGAGGGTGGATTTCTCAGTGTTGCTTTTTCCCCAGGTCTCCACGCCCTTGTGTGTTTCTTTTGCTTAACGATTGCCGCCTGAGCTAGCCTCTGTGGCCCATTTTCGTCAGCTTCAGAGGGTGGATTTCTCAGTGTTGCTTTTTCCCCAGGTCTCCACGTCCCTCAGTGTGTGTGTGTGTGTGAGTGTGTGTGTTTTCTTTGCAAGATTGGCACTTGAGCTAACGTGTGTTGCCCATCTTTGTCAGTTTCAGAGGCTAGATTTTTCAGTATCGCTCTTTCCCAAGGTCTCCACTCCCTTGCTCTTTTCTTTGTTTCTTTGTTTCTTTGTTTCTTTCTTTTTGGCTTAAATATTGTCACCTGAGCTAGGCTCTGTTGCCCTGCTTCCTCCGTTTCAGAGGGTACCTTTTTTCAGGGTTGCTTTTTCACCGGGTCTCCTCGCCATTGTAGTTTTTTATTTTATTTATTTATTTTTTTGCTTAACGATTGCCACCTGAGCTAGCCTGTGTTGCCCATGTTCGTCAGTTTCAGAGGGTAGATTTCTCAGCGTTGCTTTTTCCCCAGGTCTCTACGCGCTTGTGTGTGTGTGTGTGTGTGTGTGTGTGTGTGTGTTCTGCTTAAAGATTGCCACCCGAGCTAGCCCCTGTTGCCCATCTTCGTCAGTTTCAGAGGGTAGATTTCTCAGTGTTGATTTTCCCCCAGTTCTCCACGCCCTCGTGCTTTTTTTTTTTTTTTTAATTTCCTTAAATGTCGGCACCTCAGCTAGCCTCTTTTTCCCATCTTCGTCCGTTTCAGCGGGTAGACTCTCCGCCTGCCTTCGACAGACCCTCTGCGCTTGAAAGCTTTCCTCCTCCCGTCATCACGGTCCTTCTCGGATGACGTGCCTGGTTTCGGTTTGACCGTCCCCGCCCGCCCTGATTTTCTAAGTCCTCCCGGGAGCCCCGGGGGCGCTCCGGCCGCTCCGGGAAGCGGCGGCCTCCCGGCCGCACCGGCTCAGCCCGGCCCGGGCCGACCCCTGGCCTCTCTGGGGGAACTCTCCCCGTCCCCTTCCCGGTGAGCGCCCGAGAAACCTTTTCCGGGTCCCCCTCCTGCGGCTGGGGCTGCGCCTTGGCGGCCGGGAGCCCGCGGGCGGACGCCCCGGGGCCGAGCTGGGCCGGGAGGCTGGGTCCGAGGGGGCGCCGGGACGGGATCTGGCGGCCCGGCGGCCCGGCTGTGCTCCCCGGCGGGCCCGCGCTCCGGCTCCGTCCCGCTGAGGCGGTCGCCGGTCGCCGGGTGCCACCTGGCGGCCGCTTTTATATCGTCTCTTTCCTCCGGAGCTCCGGCGACGCGGGCCAAGGGACGGGACTCGGCCGCGGTGACCGAGGCAGAGTCCCGGGAGGCCGGCGTCGCTGGCGGGATCTGGCCCGGTGGCGCCGGTGCGTGAGCGCGACGCCCGCTCGCCGGAGATTGGAGGTGCAGGCTACTGAGGGAGGTGGCTGTCGCCGCGCCGCCCGGTGCCGGCCGGGGTGTGGGGCCTCCCGGACGGGTCGACCAGCAGCCGCCGGTGCCCCTCCGTCCCCGGGAGGGGGTGGGGGGCCACCGCGGGGGAACGGGCGAGGGAACTCGTCCCGTGCCCGGCCGTCGTCCTGAGGGCGGCCCGGTGGTCGGGCCTTCCGCGTCGCCGATCCCCTTTCCGCGCCCCGCTCCGGAGGTGGGGGACCGGCCGGGGCCTTGCGGGGGAGGCCCGTGGAGGGCGCGACGGGCTCGGCCGCCGGGCTGGCCTTTTCCCCACTGGTCTTCCGAGTCGACCGGCTCTGGCGGTGGGGACCGGGCCCGGTCCTCGGATGCCTCCTCCTCCGTGGCAGTTTTTTGTCCAAGTCCCGCCCTGGAGAAGAGCGTGGACCGGCCCCGGGAGCCCTCGAGGGCGGGCCGGGGAGGGCGTCCCCGGCCGGGACGCGTGCCCGGGGTGGGTCCGGGCCGTCGGACCGGACTTCTCTCTCCGAGTTTCGCGGGTCGCGTCTTTGTCCGGAGGTGGGAGGGGGCCGGCTCGAGGCGTAGGTGGAGCCCCGGCTGAGGGACGGGAGCCACGGTCCCGCCCCGGGCCCGGTCGCCGGAGGCTCCTCCGTGGAATTCTTTTCTAAGTCCTGACCCGGCGACTCAGAGGGAGGGACCGACCGGTCCCGGCCCGCGCGGGCGGCCCGGGGAGGCTGTCCCCGGCTCCCCCTGCCGCCACGCTTCTGGGGTCGACCAGATGGCCCCGGGAGCTCCGGGCCTGGTGGCGATGGGGTCGTGCTTGGGGTCTGGTGGCCGTGGCCGTGATCCAGGGGTTCCCCTCGTGATCCGTGGGTGGGCCCCGTCTCCGGGCGCGGCGATTCTTGCCCCTGAATGGGTGGTTTTGTGCCGCCAGATAAGTGCTGACACGCTCTGCTCGGGTGACAGTCGCCCGAGAGCTTCCGGGTGCCTGGATGCGTGTGCGGGGAGGTCTCCGGGCTCTGGCCGAGAACCGGACGCCCGTTTCCACCCCCGCCGCTTGAGCCGCCCGCTGGGGCCTGCGCGCCGGCTCTTGTGCGTTCCAGGCGTCCCCGCGACCGTGGTGCCACCTCCGGTCTCTGGTACCCGAGGGCGGCGGGGTTAGGGGCGCGGGGTCCTCTACCACGTGCACTCCCTGCTGCCGGCACCCGGGTGCGGTCGCGACTTACCCCGTCCCGCCGGCTCCGTGCCAGTGCGTGTCAGGCGTTCTCGTCCTGGGGTCGTCGCCCGCGCTTGCTAGAGGAGGAGGGGGGCCGGTGAGGCTGAAGCAGGCTCCTCCGCTCGCTGTCCTCGCCGGCCTTCCCTTGCTCGGGGATCCCTCGCGTTATGCTGCTGATCGATGTGGTGATGCTGTGCTCTCCCGGGCCGGGCCTAAGCCGTGCCAGACGAGGGACGGACGTTCATGGCGAACGGGACCGCTCTTCTCGCTCTGCCCGCGGGCCCCCTCGCCCGTTCTCCCCCGCTGCGAGTGGCGTGTGGGAGGTGGCAGGGGTGCGGAATCCGGCCCGACCTCGCTCCCCCGCCCCGTGCCTTGTGGCGTGGGCGGTGTCGGGGTCTCCGTGACGCGGCGGATGCTCCGCCTGTGCCTCTTGGCTGTGTCTCGCGGGCGGCCCTCCCCACGGTGGGGCGGGCCGTGTTGCCGCCGCGCCGCGCGCCTTCTTGGACGCGTGAGCGCGCTCCCCCGGCCGTTGGCGGTGCCCCTGGAGTGTTCCAGGTCGTCCCTCAGGCGCCTGAGGCCGATTGGCGGTGTCGTTCCCTGTTCCCGTCGCCCTCCTCAGGTGACCGCTGCGCTGGTGTGTCTGAGAAGCGGGGGGTCGAGTCGGTAAGGGAGGCGTGCCCGTCCCCCTCGGG
>NW_027222332.1:37500-46092 GCF_041296265.1 Equus caballus
CCGGGTCGACCAGCGGCCCGGCCCGGACTCGGCCCCCGGGTCCCGTGGCGCGCGGGTCGACCAGATGTCCGCGCCGAGCGCCGAGCGCCGAGCGGCGCGGGACCGCGGGGCGCTCGGCCTTCTCGGAGGCTCGAGGGCTCCGGCGACCCGGCGGACGAGCAGCGGCGAGGCCGCCGCCGGGGCCGCCGCCCTGCCGGGTCGACCGGCGACCCGGCCCCCGGGTCTGGTGGCACGCGGGTCGACCAGATGTCCGCGCCGAGCGCCGAGGGGTCGCGGGGCCACGGGGTGCTCGGGCTTCTCGGAGCCCCGAGGGCTCCCTGGAGCCTGCGGACGAGCGGCGGCGAGGCCGCCGCTGGGGCCGCCGCCCTGCCGGGTCGACCAGCGGCCCGGCCCCCGGGTCCCGTGGCGCGCGGGCCGACCAGATGTCCGCGCCGAGCGCCGCGTGACTGCGGGTCGCTCGGGCTTCTCGCAGTCCCGAGGGTTCCGCGGGCACGTAGCTGCGAGACCCGGGCGGCTGCCCTCCGCCCGGCTCACGGGGGCGGTCGTGTCCATCAGCTGGTCGTGCGGAAATCCCGTGGTTGGCCTCCCTCCCTCCCTCCCTCCCTCCCTCCCTCGTCCAGCCGCACGTTTGCGGGGTTCGTGCGACTGGGATGAAATAGACCTTCCTTCCAAAGGACAATCGGAGATCATCCATCATACCTCTCGAGTCCCCAAAAGCCAAGAAACACGCCAACCAAAACGCTTTTATTATGCCAACCGTTCCCGTTTTCATTCCTATCGTTTAGGGAGGTTTGGTGGCAGCAGCGGCCGAAAGCAAAAGGAAACCCGAGGAAAGCGGCTCCATCCACCAGGGCTGTGTCTCATCCGTGCCGACGCAGGAGGGACGGGCTTCGTTCGTTCGTTCGCTGCGGCCCAAATTCCCGGGCCGCCCGAGGACCGCTCGCACCGGCCCGAGGGAGGGAGCCCCGGCAGGCAGGACGCCTCCGGTGAAATGGCCAAGTCGACCGCGCGACCCACAACCCGCCCGACTGGGGGCGAGAAGGCGCATGGAGGAGGACTCCGTCCCCTAGTCGGCAGACGGCCCTGGGACAGGGACGTTCGCCAAAACCTCCCCAAGGCCGCTTTCCGTGACCGAGTCGGCCTCCCCGCCTGTACTCGTCCCGGCCCGAGAAACGAGACGCGGGGTGGATCGGGACCAGGCCACGCACCAGGCCGGCCGGCGCTGCATCCTCCCTCCCCCGACCTGACCTGACCTGACCTGACCTGACCTGGACGAACGCCTCCCCATCGCCCGCCCCCGCGAGGCTGATCCGTCCGGCCGGTGAGGAGGCCGCTTGTCGGGCGCCACCGGCTGCCCGGCATCCTCTTATATAGTGTTCGAGGAGGTCGACCAGGTGGCCCGGCCGGGATGGGGGGGGGGTGGGGTGCGGGGGGTGGTGTCCCGGGCGGCGGGGGGCGGGGGGGTAGGAGTGGAGAGGGAAAGGTGGGCGGGGCGAATGCCGGGGGCGGGGGTCGGCGCGGGGCGGGGCGGGGCGGGAGTTGGGGATGGGGGAGGGGCGGGAGGCCGTCTGGACATGGAGGGTCGGAAGAGCGGTGGTGACAATGATTTTCATTATCATTTAGAAAGAAGAACGTGGACTTCTTTAGAGGAGTCCTTTGAATAGCTTCTCCATTTAGTTAACATGCATCCAAATGGAGGTCGGGAAACTTGGGTCCTGTTAACATATGGATGGAAGTGGAAAGAACTATCGCGATGACCGTCCTTGTGTTTCTTTTATTTTTTCTTTCTTCCTTCTCCCCAAAGCCGCCCCCCCCCACCCCCGCCCCGCCCCGCCCCGCCCCGCCCCGTCCCGTCCCGTCCCGTCCATCCATAGTTGTAGGTTCCAGTGGTAGGTCTTTCGGGTTTCTGCTATGTGGGCTTGAAGGGCGATGCTGGGTCTGGGGCTGCGCCCAGGATCCGAACCGGTGAAAACCTGGGCCGTCGAAGCCGGGGGTCGGGGTGGGGGCGCGTACTTGACCGCTCGTCCACGGGCTCGGCCCCCGGCCCTTGTTTTCTAGGGAGAGAGACAGAGAGACCCGATCCATTTTCTCTTGGCCTCTAAAGCGTGTGTGTGGTCGAAAGGCGACGGAGAGAGGGGTTCTGGTCCAGAAAGCCCCGACCGCGCCGCCACGGGGATCGGTCGGTCCCGCCCGAACCGTCCGAGTCGGAAAGGAACGGACAGCTTTCCTCCTTTGGGCCCCTGACTTGGGACCAACAGGGGAAGAGAAACAGGCCTCTCTCCCTCACACCCTGGCCCCTTCCCCCAGGACGCCCTCCTTCTAGTCAGCCCGCCTCTGGCTTTTCCACACGCCGACGACCGCTCGTCGGCATGGACCCACCTTCCTTGGGGGACACCACCACACGACTCTCCCACTCGTCTGCCTGCCTTTCGTTGGCGTCGCTGCCAAAGGCGAGGGGTAGGGGTGGCGGTGGCAGGGACGGCAGGGGCCCAGCGGCTCTCTGGAGGGTGAGGAAGTCTTGCTGGTTCTCCTAGGTCGGTGATCTTTCTCGATCTCCACACACATTCTTCGTTTGGGGAGCCAAGAGACGCCCTCTGAGGAATCCCTATGGCCAGGGTCGATCACTTACTCGCTCACTGCCTCGGCCTCGGCCTCGGCCTCGGCCTCTGTCCATCTTGTCTCTCTCCCTCCCTCCCTCCCTCCCTCCCTCCCTCGTCGGTCTCTGTGTGTGGACGTCTAGGTGGAGGCGAGGCAGGGAGGCCATCCACCCACCCACCCACCTCGTGGTTTACCACACGCTCTACACGGAGGTAGAATTCCCATCCCACCGAATCCATCCTTTCCACGGGGCACAAGCCAGTGGCCTTCGGGGGTCTCTCTCCCCAAGGTGGCGCATCCGTCACGGCTATCTATTTCCAGAAGGTTTCCGTTTCCATCCCCTCCCTCCGAAAGAAAAAACGGCCCCACTCCCGGATCTGCCTCACCACGACCACCACCACCACCACCGCCGCCGCCGCCGCCGCCGCCGCCGCCGCCGCCGCCGCCATCTGCTGTCGCCCTCTAGGGTTGGACCGTTCTAGCTCTCTCCTCTGTGTGGAATCGCAACGTAGGTCGCCTTGGATGTCTGGCACCTCTCACTTAGCAGAAGGTTTTGGAGGCTCAGGCTGGGCCACGCTTTGGCCCGGGTCAGTGTTCCGTTCCTCCGGACGGCTTCCTCGTTTTCCACGAGAAGGAGCCGTGAAGACGGAAAGGAAGGGCGGATGGATGGCTTCTCCCGTGCTACCGAGTCCCTCTCCCCTTTTCCCCAAAGCGTGAGGGGCGGTCGACAGGATCGTCTCTGATGACAAAAGTCAGAGGCACCCCGGGTCAGACACCGTGCGAGGCGTTGGTGTGTTCTCGAGACGAGAACACGTCCCCGTCAGCGTTTCCTGTCGTTCTCGTTCCGAAAGGATTCACGCGCCACCCCGTCTCCCTCAAGGTCTTAGGGCTGTCGTGCTCCGCAGCCGTCACGTGTCGTGGATCCTGGGCACCACCACGCCACCCCGCCCCCGCCCCCCCGCCATAGCTGTCGATCGCTATGTGGCACGCCTACGTTTGCCCAAAAGGGCAGTCCGATGGACAGCGTGGGTGCTTTTCCCAGCAGGCAGGCAGGTGAGAGTCACCCCTCTAGAAGGTTTCCAAGCCCCGTTCCATTCTCAGAGGCAGCTCCTTTGGCCATCAAGGAGGCAGGCGATGGGGGTGGGGGTGGGGATGGGGATGGGGCCGGGGCCTCTGTCCCTCTGTCGCGGTAGAAATGATTGGGAAAGGAGGGACGATGGGCGTAGGTCAACCATCCTGGGCGGTGGTGCTTTGGGAGCTTTTTCTAGAAGAAGGAGCGAACGGCCTTCCCTGGGAAGGGAGGAAACCAGAGGAGGTCCCCCTCAGACCGACCTGGCACGAGAAGGACACTCTCTCTCTCTCTCCCTTTTCTTCCTGACTTGAAATCAGGAGACAAAACTCCCCTGCCAAAGGGGCCCTCCCGAAACGGGGAGTGAGGAAGACCTCCTTCTCTTCACGGCTGAAGTTCTCCCTGCCTTTCCTGGACGGGAAGGATAGCACCTACGCCCGCTGCCGTCGGCGACTTTTAGTCCGCCTGGAGAGGAAGAAATTCTTTCCCGTGGCCGAACCCTGGCGGTTCGTTCGTGCTGCAGAGGACGTGGCCCTCTCTGACACACCCAGGAACCTCCTCGCTCCGGGTCGCTCCGGGTCGAGGAGAGGGAGTTCTGTTCTGTGGTTTAGAATGGTGCTTAAAAAGGGACATCGCTTACAAAGGGTCCTCGTCCCCCTTCCTAAACGGACGGCTCGGCTCGGAGGCGTGAGATACGTTTCGCATCCTCCTCGTCGTCTTCACTCAAAGTTTTATTGGAGTTTTGAAGATTTTATTTTTTGTCTTTCCTTTTTCTCCCCAAAGCCCCCCCGGTACATAGTTGTGTGTTCTTCGTTGTGGGTCCTTCTAGCGGTGGTATGTGGGACGCCGCCTCAGCGTGGTTTGATGAGCAGTGCCGTGTCCGCGCCCGGGATCCGAACCGACGAAACACTGGGCCGCCTGCAGCGGAGCGCGCGAACTTAACCACTCGGCCACGGGGCCAGCCCCTTACTGGATTTTTAAAACAACTCCGGGGGCCGGCCCGGTGGCGCGGCGGTGAAGTTCGCACGTTCCGCTCCGCCGGCCCCGGGTTCGCCGGTCCGGATCCCGGGCGCAGGACCCGGCACCGCTTGGCGAGACACGCTGTGGCAGGCGTCCCACCTGGAAAGTAGAGGGGGATGGGCACGGATGTCAGCTCAGGGCCAGTCTTCCTCGGCCGACAGAGGAGGATTGGCGGCAGATGTTCGCTCAGGGCTCATCTTCCTCAAAAATAAAATAATAAATCGATTCGATAAAATATCAAATAACACAACCGCGGGATCACGACTTAGAGTCACCATTGGCCCGATGATGCCACTCCCCACCCCCCCCACCCCCCTACCCCCCACCATTTGGAGGTGCCGTCAGTGGGATTCGTTCCTGTTTGTCCATCTTTCTTCCTCTTTTTTTTTTTTTTTTTAAAGACCGGCACCCGAGCTCATTGCCAATCTTATCTTTTCTTTTTATTCCTCCTCCTTCTTCTTCTTCTCCCCAGAGCACCCCAGTACCTAGTTGTATATTCTCTTTGAGGGTCCCTCTGGTTCTGCCGTGTGGGACGCCACCTCAGCGTGGCTTGATGAGCGGTACCGTGTCCGAGCCCAGGATCCGAACCTTTGAAGCCCCGGGCCGCTGAAGCGGAGCGTGCAAACTCAACCGCTCGGCCATGGGGTCAGCCCCTTCCTTCGGAGGAGGAGGGGGGGGGAGGAGGAGGAGGAGGAGGAGGAGGCAGGCGCTGTGTGAAGTCGCCAGTGAGTCTGTGGAAAGAGACGGAGGATTTCCCATGGGAAGCTGGGGCGGGGGACACGGACCAATGTCGTGCGAACTTGAAGGTGAATGATCAAAAAACCCACACACGCCTAGAGCAGCGGGTTGCCAGTTAGGAGTTTGCTTGCCGGGCCCATAACGCAGGGCTCATCGATGAGCCAAACCGTCCGTGATCCTCAAGCAGTCTAGTAGGGTTAGAGAAAGGAGGGGGGCACTCTTTCTGCCCCAGACGAGGCGAGTTTCTCAGACAGCCACCCTGCCCCAACATCTTCCCTCCCTGCCTCCCGGCCCTTGGCGGACTGCGGCCTAAGGGTGGGGGAATTGAAGAAAGCCGTTCAATGGAAAAGAGCCCGAGGCCATGGGAGAGAGCTTCCTGCACTTGAATGAAGCCCTGACACCAGGCCCGTCGGAATGAATGGGCCTGACCTCCCCTCCCCCCCCCCCTCCCAGGCTGGCGAGTCCCACCGACTCGACTCGGCAGTGGAAGGCTAGGGGTTTCCTCCGAAATGGTGAACCGGCCCCCTTGTCCACAGGAAAACCACACACGGCTACAGCCTAGGCAGGATCTCGGGCCAAGTCGTCAGGGTGGCAAGATGATGGTGGATGAGAGGAAACTTGTTCTGGGACCGCCCCGCCCCCCCCCATCGCCTCTCTGGCTGAGAAGAGGGCTGGGGAGCGGTGAGGGTCAGGGGGAGAGTGGGGGCGGGGCCGGGACAGGGACCACCGGGCAGTAGGACGGGAGTAGCCCTGAGGCCTGCCTGCCTGCCTGCCTGCCTGCCTGCCTGCCCTGCTTCCTTCCCTGCCGGCGCAGGGCTGAGAGAGGCACGGGGCACGCTGGCTCCTGCCCCTTCACTCATTCGGGAAGCCTTCTGTTGTTGCTCCTGAGGTGCCGGCTGCGGTGACAGACAGAGCAAAACTCCTCTCTCTGTCTATTTCTTCAAAGGCCCGAGTCTGAGCTACGACAGATTCCCCTGTGGCTCGACCCGCAACCTCCCATCCTGCCAGACCAGACCCCTTGTCCAAAAACCTCCACTGGAGGAGCTCTTTCACCTGACCCGGAAAGGAAACACCAGCCCTGCCTCAGCCTCACACCCACCACCACCACCACCATCACAACCATCCCCCCCCCCCGCCCCACTCTCCTCCGGACCCAGATACCTAACAGAGAGAACAAAAATCCAAAAATCCTGCTGCTCTCCTTCTACCGCCTCCACTTTAGAAGAGTCGGTCTCCCCCGAACACCTCAGACTCTGTGACTTCCCGCGGCCTCCCTTTCCCCGTCCCCATGCTCTCCCCGGACGGGCCCCATCTTACACTCGAACGACAGCTCCACCGCTCGGGGCAGCTAGACACGATGTCCCAAAGTGGCCCAGACGGTAGCCTGGTCGATTCCAAAGGACCCACACACGCAGTCGGCCATAAACGTGGTGTGGAGATCGTGGACGTTCGCGGGCCTCTGATGAAATCGCTGCTCCGGGGACCCCGGCGTCTAGGACCCGTCTTCTCCATGTTCTTCACACCGTTGCTCCTGGGCCGGTTATTCTCTTCCCTCTCGCTGACCTTAACGTTTTGTCTCTGCCATTGAATTTTTTTTTTAAAGATTTTATTTTTTCCTTTTTCTCCCCAAAGCCCCCCGGTACATAGTTGTGTATTCTTCGTTGTGGGTTCTTCTAGTTGTGGCATGTGGGACGCTGCCTCAGCGTGGTCTGATGAACAGTGCCATGTCCGCGCCCAGGATTCGAACCCACGAAACACTGGGCCGCCTGCAGCGGAGCGCGCGAACTTAACCACTCGGCCACGGGGCCAGCCCCCTCTGCCATTGAATTTTGACCGTGCGAATGTGACTTGCCGCTGTAGGGCTGCGTGGATCTCTCAGGCATCCTGCTGTGCCATGCGGGGGGGGGGAATCCTTGGTGGGTGGGTCGATAGACGTCCCTTTGGTTGTCCCCTGGAGGGGAGAGACAGAGGGGACGACTCAATCCACCACGAACGCTGATGTCGCTCCGATAAACCTGTAGCGGTGATTCTAGTTTATGGCCCGTGTCCTGAAAAGAACTTCCCGAAGGGCCAGCCCGGCGGTACAGCAGTTAAGTTCGCACGTTCCGTTTTGTCGGCCAGGGGTTCGCCGGTTCGGATCCAGGGTGCGGACGTGGCGCCGCTTGGTGAGCCATGCTGTGGTCGGCGTCCCGCCTATCAACGGGAGGAGGATGGGCACGGATGTTAGCTCGGGACCACTCTCCCGGGGCAAAAAGAGGAGAATTGGCAGCAGGTGTCAGCTCGGGGCTCGTCTTCCTCGAAAAATAAATTAATTAAATAAATAGAAACAACTTCCCAAACCTCTCTGATAACTTGAAGCTTTGAAGTTTTGCGAGGTGAAATCAGGTGATAAAAAAGTCCACGGACGGGGGCAGCCCCGTGGCCGAGTGGTTAAGTTCCCACGCTCCCCTTCGGCGGCCCAGGGTTTTGCCCGTTCAGATCCCGGGCACGGACACGGCACCGCTCGTCGGGCCGTGTGGAGGCGGCGTCCCACATGCCACCACTAGAACGGCCCTCAACTAAGATAGACAACTATGTCATGGGGGGATTTGGGGAGAAAAATCGGGGGGGGGGAAAAAACAAAAACGGAAGATTGGCAACAGTCGTTAGCTCGGGTGCCAAACTTAAGACAAAAACAATTTCCTTGACGATGTAGATCATTTCCGAGTAAGATAGAACCTGAGACGTGAGTGGCTAAATAGAAGTTTATCTACTTTGGGTTTGTGAGGATACGGAAACGAAAAGACGTTTGGGTCTATCGAGGAACACGTCTCGTGCTTTATTAAAAGCTTTGACAGGGGACGGCGGCACGGCGGCATAGTGGTTAAGCTCCTGCACTCAGCTTCGGCAGCCTGGGGTCCTCGGGTTCAGATCCCGGGCGTGGACCTCCACCGCTCCTCACACCGGGCTGTGGTGGCATCCCGTCCGCAAGATCAAGGAAGTGGGGCGCAGGTGTTACCTCGGGCCCGCTCTCCCTCAAGCAGAAAGAAGAGGAAGATTGGCAACAGGCGTCAGCTCTGTGAGGGCCGATCTTCCTCACCCAAAAACTAAAGTGAGATGAAATCAAATAAAGCGAAGGAAGAGATAAACCTATGAAATCCCATGTTTCTAAAAGTGGCCAAGTGTTT
>NW_027222333.1:10000-28949 GCF_041296265.1 Equus caballus
GCACGCCGTGGGGGGGGGCGACGAGGCACCCGTCCCCCCCGAGGGGGACGGGCACGCCTCCCTTACCGACTCGACCCCCCGCTTCTCAGACACACCAGCGCAGCGGTCACCTGAGGAGGGCGACGGGAACAGGGAACGACACCGCCAATCGGCCTCAGGCGCCTGAGGGACGACCTGGAACACTCCAGGGGCACCGCCAACGGCCGGGGGAGCGCGCTCACGCGTCCAAGAAGGCGCGCGGCGCGGCGGCAACACGGCCCGCCCCACCGTGGGGAGGGCCGCCCGCGAGACACAGCCAAGAGGCACAGGCGGAGCATCCGCCGCGTCACGGAGACCCCGACACCGCCCACGCCACAAGGCACGGGGCGGGGGAGCGAGGTCGGGCCGGATTCCGCACCCCTGCCACCTCCCACACGCCACTCGCAGCGGGGGAGAACGGGCGAGGGGGCCCGCGGGCAGAGCGAGAAGAGCGGTCCCGTTCGCCATGAACGTCCGTCCCTCGTCTGGCACGGCTTAGGCCCGGCCCGGGAGAGCACAGCATCACCACATCGATCAGCAGCATAACGCGAGGGATCCCCGAGCAAGGGAAGGCCGGCGAGGACAGCGAGCGGAGGAGCCTGCTTCAGCCTCACCGGCCCCCCTCCTCCTCTAGCAAGCGCGGGCGACGACCCCAGGACGAGAACGCCTGACACGCACTGGCACGGAGCCGGCGGGACGGGGTAAGTCGCGACCGCACCCGGGTGCCGGCAGCAGGGAGTGCACGTGGTAGAGGACCCCGCGCCCCTAACCCCGCCGCCCTCGGGTACCAGAGACCGGAGGTGGCACCACGGTCGCGGGGACGCCTGGAACGCACAAGAGCCGGCGCGCAGGCCCCAGCGGGCGGCTCAAGCGGCGGGGGTGGAAACGGGCGTCCGGTTCTCGGCCAGAGCCCGGAGACCTCCCCGCACACGCATCCAGGCACCCGGAAGCTCTCGGGCGACTGTCACCCGAGCAGAGCGTGTCAGCACTTATCTGGCGGCACAAAACCACCCATTCAGGGGCAAGAATCGCCGCGCCCGGAGACGGGGCCCACCCACGGATCACGAGGGGAACCCCTGGATCACGGCCACGGCCACCAGACCCCAAGCACGACCCCATCGCCACCAGGCCCGGAGCTCCCGGGGCCATCTGGTCGACCCCAGAAGCGTGGCGGCAGGGGGAGCCGGGGACAGCCTCCCCGGGCCGCCCGCGCGGGCCGGGACCGGTCGGTCCCTCCCTCTGAGTCGCCGGGTCAGGACTTAGAAAAGAATTCCACGGAGGAGCCTCCGGCGACCGGGCCCGGGGCGGGACCGTGGCTCCCGTCCCTCAGCCGGGGCTCCACCTACGCCTCGAGCCGGCCCCCTCCCACCTCCGGACAAAGACGCGACCCGCGAAACTCGGAGAGAGAAGTCCGGTCCGACGGCCCGGACCCACCCCGGGCACGCGTCCCGGCCGGGGACGCCCTCCCCGGCCCGCCCTCGAGGGCTCCCGGGGCCGGTCCACGCTCTTCTCCAGGGCGGGACTTGGACAAAAAACTGCCACGGAGGAGGAGGCATCCGAGGACCGGGCCCGGTCCCCACCGCCAGAGCCGGTCGACTCGGAAGACCAGTGGGGAAAAGGCCAGCCCGGCGGCCGAGCCCGTCGCGCCCTCCACGGGCCTCCCCCGCAAGGCCCCGGCCGGTCCCCCACCTCCGGAGCGGGGCGCGGAAAGGGGATCGGCGACGCGGAAGGCCCGACCACCGGGCCGCCCTCAGGACGACGGCCGGGCACGGGACGAGTTCCCTCGCCCGTTCCCCCGCGGTGGCCCCCCACCCCCTCCCGGGGACGGAGGGGCACCGGCGGCTGCTGGTCGACCCGTCCGGGAGGCCCCACACCCCGGCCGGCACCGGGCGGCGCGGCGACAGCCACCTCCCTCAGTAGCCTGCACCTCCAATCTCCGGCGAGCGGGCGTCGCGCTCACGCACCGGCGCCACCGGGCCAGATCCCGCCAGCGACGCCGGCCTCCCGGGACTCTGCCTCGGTCACCGCGGCCGAGTCCCGTCCCTTGGCCCGCGTCGCCGGAGCTCCGGAGGAAAGAGACGATATAAAAGCGGCCGCCAGGTGGCACCCGGCGACCGGCGACCGCCTCAGCGGGACGGAGCCGGAGCGCGGGCCCGCCGGGGAGCACAGCCGGGCCGCCGGGCCGCCAGATCCCGTCCCGGCGCCCCCTCGGACCCAGCCTCCCGGCCCAGCTCGGCCCCGGGGCGTCCGCCCGCGGGCTCCCGGCCGCCAAGGCGCAGCCCCAGCCGCAGGAGGGGGACCCGGAAAAGGTTTCTCGGGCGCTCACCGGGAAGGGGACGGGGAGAGTTCCCCCAGAGAGGCCAGGGGTCGGCCCGGGCCGGGCTGAGCCGGTGCGGCCGGGAGGCCGCCGCTTCCCGGAGCGGCCGGAGCGCCCCCGGGGCTCCCGGGAGGACTTAGAAAATCAGGGCGGGCGGGGACGGTCAAACCGAAACCAGGCACGTCATCCGAGAAGGACCGTGATGACGGGAGGAGGAAAGCTTTCAAGCGCAGAGGGTCTGTCGAAGGCAGGCGGAGAGTCTACCCGCTGAAACGGACGAAGATGGGAAAAAGAGGCTAGCTGAGGTGCCGACATTTAAGGAAATTAAAAAAAAAAAAAAAAGCACGAGGGCGTGGAGAACTGGGGGAAAATCAACACTGAGAAATCTACCCTCTGAAACTGACGAAGATGGGCAACAGGGGCTAGCTCGGGTGGCAATCTTTAAGCAGAACACACACACACACACACACACACACACACACACAAGCGCGTAGAGACCTGGGGAAAAAGCAACGCTGAGAAATCTACCCTCTGAAACTGACGAACATGGGCAACACAGGCTAGCTCAGGTGGCAATCGTTAAGCAAAAAAATAAATAAATAAAATAAAAAACTACAATGGCGAGGAGACCCGGTGAAAAAGCAACCCTGAAAAAAGGTACCCTCTGAAACGGAGGAAGCAGGGCAACAGAGCCTAGCTCAGGTGACAATATTTAAGCCAAAAAGAAAGAAACAAAGAAACAAAGAAACAAAGAAAAGAGCAAGGGAGTGGAGACCTTGGGAAAGAGCGATACTGAAAAATCTAGCCTCTGAAACTGACAAAGATGGGCAACACACGTTAGCTCAAGTGCCAATCTTGCAAAGAAAACACACACACTCACACACACACACACACTGAGGGACGTGGAGACCTGGGGAAAAAGCAACACTGAGAAATCCACCCTCTGAAGCTGACGAAAATGGGCCACAGAGGCTAGCTCAGGCGGCAATCGTTAAGCAAAAGAAACACACAAGGGCGTGGAGACCTGGGGAAAAAGCAACACTGAGAAATCCACCCTCAGAAACTGAGAAAGAAGCGCAACAGAGGCTAGCTCAGGTGGCAATCGTTAAGCAAAAGAAACACACAAGGGCGTGGAGACCCGGGTAAAAAGCAGCACGGAGAAATCCACCCTCTGAAACTGAGGAACATGGGCAACAGACGCTAGCTCAGGTTGGAACCTTTAAGCAGAAAAGAAAGACACCAGGGCGTGGAGAGCTGGCGAAAAAAGCAACACTGAGAAAACTACCCTCTGAAACTGAGAAAGAAGCGCAACAGAGGCTAGCTCAGGTGGCAATCTTTAAGCAAAAGAAACACACAAGGGCGTGGAGACCTGGGGAAAAAGCAACACTGAGAAATCTACCCTCTGAAACTGATGAACATGGGCAACAGAGGCTAGCTCAGGTGGCAATCGTTAAGCAAAAGGAAAACACAAGGGCGTGGAGACCTGGGGAAAAAGCAACACTGAGAAATCCACCCTCTGAAGCTGACGAAAATGGGCAACAGAGGCTACCTCAGGTGGCAATCATTAAGCAAAATAATAAAATAAAATAAAAAACTACAATGGCGAGGAGACCCGGTGAAAAAGCAACCTGAAAAAAGGTACCCGCTGAAACGGAGGAAGCAGGGCAACAGAGCCTAGCTCAGGTGACAATATTTAAGCCAAAAAGAAAGAAAGAAAGAAAGAAAGAAAGAAAGAAAGAAAGAAAGAAAAGAGCAAGGGAGTGGAGACCTTGGGAAAGAGCAATACTGAAAAATCTAGCCTCTGACTGACAAAGACTGGCAACACACGTTAGCTCAAGTGCCAATCTTGCAAAGAAAACACACACACTCACACACACACACACTGAGGGACGTGGAGATCTGGGGAAAAAGCAACACTGAGAAATCCACCCTCTGAAGCTGACGAAAATGGGCCACAGAGGCTAGCTCAGGTGGCAATCGTTAAGCAAAAGAAACACACAAGGGCGTGGAGACCCGGGTAAAAAGCAGCACGGAGAAATCCACCCTCTGAAACTGAGGAACATGGGCAACAGACCCTAGCTCAGGTTGCAACCTTTAAGCAGAAAAGAAAGACACAAGGGCGTGGAGACCCGGGTAAAAAGCAGCACGGAGAAATCCACCCTCTGAAACTGACGAACATGGGCAACAGAGGCTAGCTCAGGTGGCAATCGTTAAGCAAAAGAAACACACAGGGGCGTGGAGACCTGGGCAAAAAGCAGCACTGAGAAATCTACCCTCTGAAACTGACGAAGATGGGCCACAGAGGCTAGCTCAGGTGGCAATCGTTAAGCAAAAGAAACACACAAGGGCGTGGAGACCTGGGGAAAAAGCAACACTGAGAAATCCACCCTCTCAAACTGACGAACATGGGCAACACGGGCTAGCTCAGGTGGCAATTTTTAAGGAAAAATAAAAGGAAGTGCGTGGAGACCTGGGGAAAAAGCAACACGGAGAAATCCACCCTCAGAAACTGAGAAAGAAGCGCAACAAAGGCTAGCTCAGGTGGCAATCGTTAAGCAAAAGAAACACACAAGGGCGTGGAGACCTGGGGAAAAAGCAGCACTGAGAAATGTACCCTCTGAAACTGACGACGATGGGCAACAGAGGCTAGCTCAGGTGGCAATCTTTAAGCAAAAGGGAAACACAAGGGCGTGGAGACCTGGGGAAAAAGCAACACTGAGAATTCTACCCTCTGAAACTGCCGAAGATGGGCAACAGATGCTAGCTTTGGTTCAATATTTGAGCAAAAAAAAAAAAAAAAAACACACACACACACACACACACAAGGGCGTGCAGAACTTGGGAAAGAGCAAGACTGAGAAATCTACCCTCTGAAACTGACAAAGATGGGCAACAGAGACTAGCTCAGGTGGCAATCGTTAAGCAAAAGAAACACACAAGGGCGTGGAGACCTGGGGAAAAAGCAGCACGGAGAAATCCACACTCTGAAACTGACGAAGATGGGCCACAGAGGCTACCTCAGGTGGCAATCATTAAGCAAAAATATAAAATAAAATAAAAAAACTACAATGGCGAGGAGACCCGGTGAAAAAGCAACCCTGAAAAAAGGTACCCGCTGAAACGGAGGAAGCAGGGCAACAGAGCCTAGCTCAGGTGACAATATTTAAGCCAAAAAGAAAGAAAGAAAGAAAGAAAGGTAGGAAGAAAGAAAAGAGCAAGGGAGTGGAGACCTTGGGAAAGAGCGATACTGAAAAATCTAGCCTCTGACTGACAAAGACTGGCAACACACGTTAGCTCAAGTGCCAATCTTGCAAAGAAAACACACACACTCACACACACACACACTGAGGGACTTGGAGACCTGGGGAAAAAGCAACACTGAGAAATCCACCCTCTGAAGCTGACGAAAATGGGCCACAGAGGCTAGCTCAGGTGGCAATCGTTAAGCAAAAGAAACACACAAGGGCGTGGAGACCTGGGGAAAAAGCAACACGGAGAAATCCACCCTCTGAAACTGACGAAGAAGGGCAACAGATGCTAGCTTAGGTTCAATATTTGAGCAAAAAAAAAAAAAAAAAAAAAAAACCCACACACAAGGGCGTGCAGAACTTGGGAAAGAGCAAGACTGAGAAATCTACCCTCTGAAACTGACAAAGATGGGCCACAGAGGCTAGCTCAGGTGGCAATCGTTAAGCAAAAGAAACACACAAGGGCGTGGAGACCTGGGGAAAAAGCAGCACTGAGAAATGTACCCTCTGAAACTGACGACGATGGGCAACAGAGGCTAGCTCAGGTGGCAATCGTTAAGCAAAAGGAAAACACAAGGGCGTGGAGACCTGGGGAAAAAGCAACACTGAGAAATCCACCCTCTGAAGCTGACGAAAATGGGCAACAGAGGCTACCTCAGGTGGCAATCATTAAGCAAAAAAATAAAATAAAATACAAAACTACAATGGCGAGGAGACCCGGTGAAAAAGCAACCCTGAAAAAAGGTACCCTCTGAAACGGAGGAAGCAGGGCAACAGAGCCTCGCTCAGGTGACAATATTTAAGCCAAAAAGAGAAAGAAAGAAAGAAAGAAAGAAAGAAAGAAAGAAAGAAAGAAAGAAAGAAAAGAGCAAGGGAGTGGAGACCTTGGGAAAGAGCAATACTGAAAAATCTAGCCTCTGACTGACAAAGACTGGCAACACACGTTAGCTCAAGTGCCAATCTTGCAAAGAAAACACACACACTCACACACACACACACTGAGGGACGTGGAGATCTGGGGAAAAAGCAACACTGAGAAATCCACCCTCTGAAGCTGACGAAAATGGGCCACAGAGGCTAGCTCAGGTGGCAATCGTTAAGCAAAAGAAACACACAAGGGCGTGGAGACCCGGGTAAAAAGCAGCACGGAGAAATCCACCCTCTGAAACTGAGGAACATGGGCAACAGACCCTAGCTCAGGTTGCAACCTTTAAGCAGAAAAGAAAGACACAAGGGCGTGGAGACCCGGGTAAAAAGCAGCACGGAGAAATCCACCCTCTGAAACTGACGAACATGGGCAACAGAGGCTAGCTCAGGTGGCAATCGTTAAGCAAAAGAAACACACAGGGGCGTGGAGACCTGGGCAAAAAGCAGCACTGAGAAATCTACCCTCTGAAACTGACGAAGATGGGCCACAGAGGCTAGCTCAGGTGGCAATCGTTAAGCAAAAGAAACACACAAGGGCGTGGAGACCTGGGGAAAAAGCAACACTGAGAAATCCACCTCTCAAACTGACGAACATGGGCAACACGGGCTAGCTCAGGTGGCAATTTTTAAGGAAAAATAAAAGGAAGTGCGTGGAGACCTGGGGAAAAAGCAACACGGAGAAATCCACCCTCAGAAACTGAGAAAGAAGCGCAACAAAGGCTAGCTCAGGTGGCAATCGTTAAGCAAAAGAAACACACAAGGGCGTGGAGACCTGGGGAAAAAGCAGCACTGAGAAATGTACCCTCTGAAACTGACGACGATGGGCAACAGAGGCTAGCTCAGGTGGCAATCTTTAAGCAAAAGGGAAACACAAGGGCGTGGAGACCTGGGGAAAAAGCAACACTGAGAATTCTACCCTCTGAAACTGCCGAAGATGGGCAACAGATGCTAGCTTTGGTTCAATATTTGAGCAAAAAAAAAAAAAAAAAAAAAACACACACACACACACACAAGGGCGTGCAGAACTTGGGAAAGAGCAAGACTGAGAAATCTACCCTCTGAAACTGACAAAGATGGGCAACAGAGACTAGCTCAGGTGGCAATCGTTAAGCAAAAGAAACACACAAGGGCGTGGAGACCTGGGGAAAAAGCAGCACGGAGAAATCCACACTCTGAAACTGACGAAGATGGGCCACAGAGGCTACCTCAGGTGGCAATCATTAAGCAAAAATATAAAATAAAATAAAAAAACTACAATGGCGAGGAGACCCGGTGAAAAAGCAACCCTGAAAAAAGGTACCCGCTGAAACGGAGGAAGCAGGGCAACAGAGCCTAGCTCAGGTGACAATATTTAAGCCAAAAGAAAGAAAGAAAGAAAGAAAGGTAGGAAGAAAGAAAAGAGCAAGGGAGTGGAGACCTTGGAAAGAGCGATACTGAAAAATCTAGCCTCTGACTGACAAAGACTGGCAACACACGTTAGCTCAAGTGCCAATCTTGCAAAGAAAACACACACACTCACACACACACACACTGAGGGACTTGGAGACCTGGGGAAAAGCAACACTGAGAAATCCACCCTCTGAAGCTGACGAAAATGGGCCACAGAGGCTAGCTCAGGTGGCAATCGTTAAGCAAAAGAAACACACAAGGGCGTGGAGACCTGGGGAAAAAGCAACACGGAGAAATCCACCCTCTGAAACTGACGAAGAAGGGCAACAGATGCTAGCTTAGGTTCAATATTTGAGCAAAAAAAAAAAAAAAAAAAACCCACACACAAGGGCGTGCAGAACTTGGGAAAGAGCAAGACTGAGAAATCTACCCTCTGAAACTGACAAAGATGGGCCACAGAGGCTAGCTCAGGTGGCAATCGTTAAGCAAAAGAAACACACAAGGGCGTGGAGACCTGGGGAAAAAGCAGCACTGAGAAATGTACCCTCTGAAACTGACGACGATGGGCAACAGAGGCTAGCTCAGGTGGCAATCGTTAAGCAAAAGGAAAACACAAGGGCGTGGAGACCTGGGGAAAAAGCAACACTGAGAAATCCACCCTCTGAAGCTGACGAAAATGGGCAACAGAGGCTACCTCAGGTGGCAATCATTAAGCAAAAAAATAAAATAAAATACAAAACTACAATGGCGAGGAGACCCGGTGAAAAAGCAACCCTGAAAAAAGGTACCCTCTGAAACGGAGGAAGCAGGGCAACAGAGCCTCGCTCAGGTGACAATATTTAAGCCAAAAGAGAAAGAAAGAAAGAAAGAAAGAAAGAAAGAAAGAAAGAAAGAAAGAAAGAAAAGAGCAAGGGAGTGGAGACCTTGGGAAAGAGCAATACTGAAAAATCTAGCCTCTGACTGACAAAGACTGGCAACACACGTTAGCTCAAGTGCCAATCTTGCAAAGAAAACACACACACTCACACACACACACACTGAGGGACGTGGAGATCTGGGGAAAAAGCAACACTGAGAAATCCACCCTCTGAAGCTGACGAAAATGGGCCACAGAGGCTAGCTCAGGTGGCAATCGTTAAGCAAAAGAAACACACAAGGGCGTGGAGACCCGGGTAAAAAGCAGCACGGAGAAATCCACCCTCTGAAACTGAGGAACATGGGCAACAGACCCTAGCTCAGGTTGCAACCTTTAAGCAGAAAAGAAAGACACAAGGGCGTGGAGACCCGGGTAAAAAGCAGCACGGAGAAATCCACCCTCTGAAACTGACGAACATGGGCAACAGAGGCTAGCTCAGGTGGCAATCGTTAAGCAAAAGAAACACACAGGGGCGTGGAGACCTGGGCAAAAAGCAGCACTGAGAAATCTACCCTCTGAAACTGACGAAGATGGGCCACAGAGGCTAGCTCAGGTGGCAATCGTTAAGCAAAAGAAACACACAAGGGCGTGGAGACCTGGGGAAAAAGCAACACTGAGAAATCCACCCTCTCAAACTGACGAACATGGGCAACACGGGCTAGCTCAGGTGGCAATTTTTAAGGAAAAATAAAAGGAAGTGCGTGGAGACCTGGGGAAAAAGCAACACGGAGAAATCCACCCTCAGAAACTGAGAAAGAAGCGCAACAAAGGCTAGCTCAGGTGGCAATCGTTAAGCAAAAGAAACACACAAGGGCGTGGAGACCTGGGGAAAAAGCAGCACTGAGAAATGTACCCTCTGAAACTGACGACGATGGGCAACAGAGGCTAGCTCAGGTGGCAATCTTTAAGCAAAAGGGAAACACAAGGGCGTGGAGACCTGGGGAAAAAGCAACACTGAGAATTCTACCCTCTGAAACTGCCGAAGATGGGCAACAGATGCTAGCTTTGGTTCAATATTTGAGCAAAAAAAAAAAAAAAAAACACACACACACACACACACACAAGGGCGTGCAGAACTTGGGAAAGAGCAAGACTGAGAAATCTACCCTCTGAAACTGACAAAGATGGGCAACAGAGACTAGCTCAGGTGGCAATCGTTAAGCAAAAGAAACACACAAGGGCGTGGAGACCTGGGGAAAAAGCAGCACGGAGAAATCCACACTCTGAAACTGACGAAGATGGGCCACAGAGGCTACCTCAGGTGGCAATCATTAAGCAAAAATATAAAATAAAATAAAAAAACTACAATGGCGAGGAGACCCGGTGAAAAAGCAACCCTGAAAAAAGGTACCCGCTGAAACGGAGGAAGCAGGGCAACAGAGCCTAGCTCAGGTGACAATATTTAAGCCAAAAAGAAAGAAAGAAAGAAAGAAAGGTAGGAAGAAAGAAAAGAGCAAGGGAGTGGAGACCTTGGGAAAGAGCGATACTGAAAAATCTAGCCTCTGACTGACAAAGACTGGCAACACACGTTAGCTCAAGTGCCAATCTTGCAAAGAAAACACACACACTCACACACACACACACTGAGGGACTTGGAGACCTGGGGAAAAAGCAACACTGAGAAATCCACCCTCTGAAGCTGACGAAAATGGGCCACAGAGGCTAGCTCAGGTGGCAATCGTTAAGCAAAAGAAACACACAAGGGCGTGGAGACCTGGGGAAAAAGCAACACGGAGAAATCCACCCTCTGAAACTGACGAAGAAGGGCAACAGATGCTAGCTTAGGTTCAATATTTGAGCAAAAAAAAAAAAAAAAAAAAAAACCCACACACAAGGGCGTGCAGAACTTGGGAAAGAGCAAGACTGAGAAATCTACCCTCTGAAACTGACAAAGATGGGCCACAGAGGCTAGCTCAGGTGGCAATCGTTAAGCAAAAGAAACACACAAGGGCGTGGAGACCTGGGGAAAAAGCAGCACTGAGAAATGTACCCTCTGAAACTGACGACGATGGGCAACAGAGGCTAGCTCAGGTGGCAATCGTTAAGCAAAAGGAAAACACAAGGGCGTGGAGACCTGGGGAAAAAGCAACACTGAGAAATCCACCCTCTGAAGCTGACGAAAATGGGCAACAGAGGCTACCTCAGGTGGCAATCATTAAGCAAAAAAATAAAATAAAATACAAAACTACAATGGCGAGGAGACCCGGTGAAAAAGCAACCCTGAAAAAAGGTACCCTCTGAAACGGAGGAAGCAGGGCAACAGAGCCTCGCTCAGGTGACAATATTTAAGCCAAAAAGAAAGAAAGAAAGAAAGAAAGAAAGAAAGAAAGAAAGAAAGAAAGAAAGAAAGAAAGAAAGAAAGAAAGAAAAGAGCAAGGGAGTGGAGACCTTGGGAAAGAGCAATACTGAAAAATCTAGCCTCTGACTGACAAAGACTGGCAACACACGTTAGCTCAAGTGCCAATCTTGCAAAGAAAACACACACACTCACACACACACACACTGAGGGACGTGGAGATCTGGGGAAAAAGCAACACTGAGAAATCCACCCTCTGAAGCTGACGAAAATGGGCCACAGAGGCTAGCTCAGGTGGCAATCGTTAAGCAAAAGAAACACACAAGGGCGTGGAGACCCGGGTAAAAAGCAGCACGGAGAAATCCACCCTCTGAAACTGAGGAACATGGGCAACAGACCCTAGCTCAGGTTGCAACCTTTAAGCAGAAAAGAAAGACACAAGGGCGTGGAGACCCGGGTAAAAAGCAGCACGGAGAAATCCACCCTCTGAAACTGACGAACATGGGCAACAGAGGCTAGCTCAGGTGGCAATCGTTAAGCAAAAGAAACACACAGGGGCGTGGAGACCTGGGCAAAAAGCAGCACTGAGAAATCTACCCTCTGAAACTGACGAAGATGGGCCACAGAGGCTAGCTCAGGTGGCAATCGTTAAGCAAAAGAAACACACAAGGGCGTGGAGACCTGGGGAAAAAGCAACACTGAGAAATCCACCCTCTCAAACTGACGAACATGGGCAACACGGGCTAGCTCAGGTGGCAATTTTTAAGGAAAAATAAAAGGAAGTGCGTGGAGACCTGGGGAAAAAGCAACACGGAGAAATCCACCCTCAGAAACTGAGAAAGAAGCGCAACAAAGGCTAGCTCAGGTGGCAATCGTTAAGCAAAAGAAACACACAAGGGCGTGGAGACCTGGGGAAAAAGCAGCACTGAGAAATGTACCCTCTGAAACTGACGACGATGGGCAACAGAGGCTAGCTCAGGTGGCAATCTTTAAGCAAAAGGGAAACACAAGGGCGTGGAGACCTGGGGAAAAAGCAACACTGAGAATTCTACCCTCTGAAACTGCCGAAGATGGGCAACAGATGCTAGCTTTGGTTCAATATTTGAGCAAAAAAAAGAAAAAAAAACACACACACACACACACACACAAGGGCGTGCAGAACTTGGGAAAGAGCAAGACTGAGAAATCTACCCTCTGAAACTGACAAAGATGGGCAACAGAGACTAGCTCAGGTGGCAATCGTTAAGCAAAAGAAACACACAAGGGCGTGGAGACCTGGGGAAAAAGCAGCACGGAGAAATCCACACTCTGAAACTGACGAAGATGGGCCACAGAGGCTACCTCAGGTGGCAATCATTAAGCAAAAATATAAAATAAAATAAAAAAACTACAATGGCGAGGAGACCCGGTGAAAAAGCAACCCTGAAAAAAGGTACCCGCTGAAACGGAGGAAGCAGGGCAACAGAGCCTAGCTCAGGTGACAATATTTAAGCCAAAAAGAAAGAAAGAAAGAAAGAAAGGTAGGAAGAAAGAAAAGAGCAAGGGAGTGGAGACCTTGGGAAAGAGCGATACTGAAAAATCTAGCCTCTGACTGACAAAGACTGGCAACACACGTTAGCTCAAGTGCCAATCTTGCAAAGAAAACACACACACTCACACACACACACACTGAGGGACTTGGAGACCTGGGGAAAAAGCAACACTGAGAAATCCACCCTCTGAAGCTGACGAAAATGGGCCACAGAGGCTAGCTCAGGTGGCAATCGTTAAGCAAAAGAAACACACAAGGGCGTGGAGACCTGGGGAAAAAGCAACACGGAGAAATCCACCCTCTGAAACTGACGAAGAAGGGCAACAGATGCTAGCTTAGGTTCAATATTTGAGCAAAAAAAAAAAAAAAAAAAAAAAACCCACACACAAGGGCGTGCAGAACTTGGGAAAGAGCAAGACTGAGAAATCTACCCTCTGAAACTGACAAAGATGGGCCACAGAGGCTAGCTCAGGTGGCAATCGTTAAGCAAAAGAAACACACAAGGGCGTGGAGACCTGGGGAAAAAGCAGCACTGAGAAATGTACCCTCTGAAACTGACGACGATGGGCAACAGAGGCTAGCTCAGGTGGCAATCGTTAAGCAAAAGGAAAACACAAGGGCGTGGAGACCTGGGGAAAAAGCAACACTGAGAAATCCACCCTCTGAAGCTGACGAAAATGGGCAACAGAGGCTACCTCAGGTGGCAATCATTAAGCAAAAAAATAAAATAAAATACAAAACTACAATGGCGAGGAGACCCGGTGAAAAAGCAACCCTGAAAAAAGGTACCCTCTGAAACGGAGGAAGCAGGGCAACAGAGCCTCGCTCAGGTGACAATATTTAAGCCAAAAGAAGAAAGAAAGAAAGAAAGAAAGAAAGAAAGAAAGAAAGAAAGAAAGAAAGAAAGAAAGAAAAGAGCAAGGGAGTGGAGACCTGGGAAAGAGCAATACTGAAAAATCTAGCCTCTGACTGACAAAGACTGGCAACACACGTTAGCTCAAGTGCCAATCTTGCAAAGAAAACACACACACTCACACACACACACACTGAGGGACGTGGAGATCTGGGGAAAAAGCAACACTGAGAAATCCACCCTCTGAAGCTGACGAAAATGGGCCACAGAGGCTAGCTCAGGTGGCAATCGTTAAGCAAAAGAAACACACAAGGGCGTGGAGACCCGGGTAAAAAGCAGCACGGAGAAATCCACCCTCTGAAACTGAGGAACATGGGCAACAGACCCTAGCTCAGGTTGCAACCTTTAAGCAGAAAAGAAAGACACAAGGGCGTGGAGACCCGGGTAAAAAGCAGCACGGAGAAATCCACCCTCTGAAACTGACGAACATGGGCAACAGAGGCTAGCTCAGGTGGCAATCGTTAAGCAAAAGAAACACACAGGGGCGTGGAGACCTGGGCAAAAAGCAGCACTGAGAAATCTACCCTCTGAAACTGACGAAGATGGGCCACAGAGGCTAGCTCAGGTGGCAATCGTTAAGCAAAAGAAACACACAAGGGCGTGGAGACCTGGGGAAAAAGCAACACTGAGAAATCCACCCTCTCAAACTGACGAACATGGGCAACACGGGCTAGCTCAGGTGGCAATTTTTAAGGAAAAATAAAAGGAAGTGCGTGGAGACCTGGGGAAAAAGCAACACGGAGAAATCCACCCTCAGAAACTGAGAAAGAAGCGCAACAAAGGCTAGCTCAGGTGGCAATCGTTAAGCAAAAGAAACACACAAGGGCGTGGAGACCTGGGGAAAAAGCAGCACTGAGAAATGTACCCTCTGAAACTGACGACGATGGGCAACAGAGGCTAGCTCAGGTGGCAATCTTTAAGCAAAAGGGAAACACAAGGGCGTGGAGACCTGGGGAAAAAGCAACACTGAGAATTCTACCCTCTGAAACTGCCGAAGATGGGCAACAGATGCTAGCTTTGGTTCAATATTTGAGCAAAAAAAAAAAAAAAAAAACACACACACACACACACACACAAGGGCGTGCAGAACTTGGGAAAGAGCAAGACTGAGAAATCTACCCTCTGAAACTGACAAAGATGGGCAACAGAGACTAGCTCAGGTGGCAATCGTTAAGCAAAAGAAACACACAAGGGCGTGGAGACCTGGGGAAAAGCAGCACGGAGAAATCCACACTCTGAAACTGACGAAGATGGGCCACAGAGGCTACCTCAGGTGGCAATCATTAAGCAAAAATATAAAATAAAATAAAAAAACTACAATGGCGAGGAGACCCGGTGAAAAAGCAACCCTGAAAAAAGGTACCCGCTGAAACGGAGGAAGCAGGGCAACAGAGCCTAGCTCAGTGACAATATTTAAGCCAAAAAGAAAGAAAGAAAGAAAGAAAGGTAGGAAGAAAGAAAAGAGCAAGGGGAGTGGAGACCTTGGGAAAGAGCGATACTGAAAAATCTAGCCTCTGACTGACAAAGACTGGCAACACACGTTAGCTCAAGTGCCAATCTTGCAAAGAAAACACACACACTCACACACACACACACTGAGGGACTTGGAGACCTGGGGAAAAAGCAACACTGAGAAATCCACCCTCTGAAGCTGACGAAAATGGGCCACAGAGGCTAGCTCAGGTGGCAATCGTAAGGCAAAAGAAACACACAAGGGCGTGGAGACCTGGGGAAAAAGCAACACGGAGAAATCCACCCTCTGAAACTGCGAAGAAGGGCAACAGATGCTAGCTTAGGTTCAATATTTGAGCAAAAAAAAAAAAAAAAAAAAAACCCACACACAAGGGCGTGCAGAACTTGGGAAAGAGCAAGACTGAGAAATCTACCCTCTGAAACTGACAAAGATGGGCCACAGAGGCTAGCTCAGGTGGCAATCATTAAGCAAAAAGAAACACACAAGGGCGTGGAGACCTGGGGAAAAAGCAGCACTGAGAAATGTACCCTCTGAAACTGACGACGATGGGCAACAGAGGCTAGCTCAGGTGGGCAATCGTTAAGCAAAAGGAAACACAAGGGCGTGGAGACCTGGGGAAAAGCAACACTGAGAAATCACCCTCTGAAGCTGACGAAAATGGCAACAGAGGCTACCTCAGGTGGCAATCATTAAGCAAAAAAATAAAATAAAATACAAAACTACAATGGCGAGGAGACCCGGTGAAAAAGCAACCCTGAAAAAAGGTACCCTCTGAAACGGAGGAAGCAGGGCAACAGAGCCTCGCTCAGGTGACAATATTTAAGCCAAAAAGAAAGAAAGAAAGAAAGAAAGAAAGAAAGAAAGAAAGAAAGAAAGAAAGAAAGAAAGAAAGAAAAGAGCAAGGGAGTGGAGACCTTGGGAAAGAGCAATACTGAAAAATCTAGCCTCTGACTGACAAAGACTGGCAACACACGTTAGCTCAAGTGCCAATCTTGCAAAGAAACACACACACTCACACACACACACACTTGAGGGACGTGGAGATCTGGGGAAAAAGCAACACTGAGAATCCACCCTCTGAAGCTGACGAAATGGGCCACAGAGGCTAGCTCAGGTGGCAATCGTTAAGCAAAAGAAACACACAAGGGGCGTGGAGACCCGGGTAAAAAGCAGCACGGAGAAATCCACCTCTGAAACTGAGGAACATGGGCAACAGACCCTAGCTCAGGTTGCAACCTTTAAGCAGAAAGAAGACACAAGGGCGTGGAGACCCGGGTAAAAAGCAGCACGGAGAAAATCCACCCTCTGAAACCTGACGAACATGGGCAACAGAGGCTAGCTCAGGTGGCAATCGTTAAGCAAAAGAAACACACAGGGGCGTGGAGACCTGGGCAAAAAGCCAGCACTGAGAAATCTACCCTCTGAAACTGACGAAGATGGGCCACAGAGGCTAGCTCAGGTGGCAATCGTTAAGCAAAAGAAACACACAAGGGCGTGGAGACCTGGGGAAAAAGCAACACTGAGAAATCCACCCTCTCAAACTGACGAACATGGCAACACGGGCTAGCTCAGGTGGCAATTTTTAAGGAAAAATAAAAGGAAGTGCGTGGAGACCTGGGGAAAAAGCAACACGGAGAAATCCACCCTCAGAAACTGAGAAAGAAGCGCAACAAAGGCTAGCTCAGGTGGCAATCGTTAAGCAAAAGAAACACACAAGGGGCGTGGAGACCTGGGGAAAAAGCAGCACTGAGAAATGTACCCTCTGAAACTGACGACGATGGGCAACAGAGGCTAGCTCAGGTGGCAATCTTAAGCAAAAGGGAAACACAAGGGCGTGAGACCTGGGAAAAAGCAACACTGAGAATTCTACCCTCTGAAACTGCCGAAGATGGCAACAGATGCTAGCTTTGGTTCAATATTTGAGCAAAAAAAAAGAAAAAAAAACACACACACACACACACACACAAGGGCGTGCAGAACTTGGGAAAGAGCAAGACTGAGAAATCTACCCTCTGAAACTGACAAAGATGGGCAACAGAGACTAGCTCAGGTGGCAATCGTTAAGCAAAAGAAACACACAAGGGCGTGGAGGACCTGGGGAAAAAGCAGCACGGAGAAATCCACACTCTGAAACTGACGAAGATGGGCCACAGAGGCTACCTCAGGTGGCAATCATTAAGCAAAAATATAAAATAAAATAAAAAAACTACAATGGCGAGGAGACCCGGTGAAAAAGCAACCCTGAAAAAAGGTACCCGCTGAAACGGAGGAAGCAGGGCAACAGAGCCTAGCTCAGGTGACAATATTTAAGCCAAAAGAAAGAAAGAAGAAAGAAAGGTAGGAAGAAAGAAAAGAGCAAGGGAGTGGAGACCTTGGGAAGAGCGATACTGAAAAATCTAGCCTCTGACTGACAAAGACTGCAACACACGTTAGCTCAAGTGCCAATCTTGCAAAGAAAACACACACACTCACACACACACACACTGAGGGACTTGGAGACCTGGGAAAAAGCAACACTGAAGAAATCCACCCTCTGAAGCTGACGAAAATGGGCCACAGAGGCTAGCTCAGGTGGCAATCGTTAAGCAAAAGAAACACACAAGGGCGTGGAGACCTGGGGAAAAAGCAACACGGAGAAATCCACCCTCTGAAACTGACGAAGAAGGGCAACAGATGCTAGCTTAGGTTCAATATTTGAGCAAAAAAAAAAAAAAAAAAAAAAAACCCACACACAAGGGCGTGCAGAACTTGGGAAAGAGCAAGACTGAGAAATCTACCCTCTGAAACTGACAAAGATGGGCCACAGAGGCTAGCTCAGGTGGCAATCGTTAAGCAAAAGAAACACACAAGGGCGTGGAGACCTGGGGAAAAAGCAGCACTGAGAAATGTACCCTCTGAAACTGACGACGATGGGCAACAGAGGCTAGCTCAGGTGGCAATCGTTAAGCAAAAGGAAAACACAAGGGCGTGGAGACCTGGGGAAAAGCAACACTGAGAAATCCACCCTCTGAAGCTGACGAAAAGGGCAACAGAGGCTACCTCAGGTGGCAATCATTAAGCAAAAAAATAAAATAAAATACAAAACTACAATGGCGAGGAGACCCGGTGAAAAAGCAACCCTGAAAAAAGGTACCCTCTGAAACGGAGGAAGCAGGGCAACAGAGCCTCGCTCAGGTGACAATATTTAAGCCAAAAAGAAAGAAAGAAAGAAAGAAAGAAAGAAAGAAAGAAAGAAAGAAAGAAAGAAAAGAAAGAAAGAAGAAAGAAAAGAGCAAGGGAGTGGAGACCTTGGAAAGAGCAATACTGAAAAATCTAGCCTCTGACTGACAAAGACTGGCAACACACGTTAGCTCAAGTGCCAATCTTGCAAAGAAAACACACACACTCACACACACACACACTGAGGGACGTGGAGATCTGGGGAAAAAGCAACACTGAGAAATCCACCCTCTGAAGCTGACGAAAATGGGCCACAGAGGCTAGCTCAGGTGGCAATCGTTTAAGCAAAAGAAACACACAAGGGCGTGGAGACCCGGGTAAAAAGCAGCACGGAGAAATCCACCCTCTGAAACTGAGGAACATGGGCAACAGACCCTAGCTCAGGTTGCAACCTTTAAGCAGAAAAGAAGACACAAGGGCGTGGAGACCCGGGTAAAAGCAGCACGGAGAAATCCACCCTCTGAAACTGACGAACATGGGCAACAGAGGCTAGCTCAGGTGGCAATCGTTAAGCAAAGAAACACACAGGGGCGTGGAGACCTGGGCAAAAAGCAGCACTGAGAAATCTACCTCTGAAACTGACGAAGATGGGCCACAGAGGCTAGCTCAGGTGGCAATCGTTAAGCAAAAGAAACACACAAGGGCGTGGAGACCTGGGGAAAAAGCAACACTGAGAAATCCACCCTCTCAAACTGACGAAC
>NW_027222334.1:0-7500 GCF_041296265.1 Equus caballus
TTAGCCACTCACGTCTCAGGTTCTATCTTACTCGGAAATGATCTACATCGTCAAGGAAATTGTTTTTGTCTTAAGTTTGGCACCCGAGCTAACGACTGTTGCCAATCTTCCGTTTTTGTTTTTTCCCCCCCCCCGATTTTTCTCCCCAAATCCCCCCCATGACATAGTTGTCTATCTTAGTTGAGGGCCGTTCTAGTGGTGGCATGTGGGACGCCGCCTCCACACGGCCCGACGAGCGGTGCCGTGTCCGTGCCCGGGATCTGAACGGGCAAAAACCCTGGGCCGCCGAAGGGGAGCGTGGGAACTTAACCACTCGGCCACGGGGCTGCCCCGTCCGTGGACTTTTTTATCACCTGATTTCACCTCGCAAAACTTCAAAGCTTCAAGTTATCAGAGAGGTTTGGGAAGTTGTTTCTATTTATTTAATTAATTTATTTTTCGAGGAAGACGAGCCCCGAGCTGACACCTGCTGCCAATTCTCCTCTTTTTGCCCCGGGAGAGTGGTCCCGAGCTAACATCCGTGCCCATCCTCCTCCCGTTGATAGGCGGGACGCCGACCACAGCATGGCTCACCAAGCGGCGCCACGTCCGCACCCTGGATCCGAACCGGCGAACCCCTGGCCGACAAAACGGAACGTGCGAACTTAACTGCTGTACCGCCGGGCTGGCCCTTCGGAAGTTCTTTTCAGGACACGGGCCATAAACTAGAATCACCGCTACAGGTTTATCGGAGCGACATCAGCGTTCGTGGTGGATTGAGTCGTCCCCTCTGTCTCTCCCCTCCAGGGGACAACCAAAGGGACGTCTATCGACCCACCCACCAAGGATTCCCCCCCCCCCGCATGGCACAGCAGGATGCCTGAGAGATCCACGCAGCCCTACAGCGGCAAGTCACATTCGCACGGTCAAAATTCAATGGCAGAGGGGGCTGGCCCCGTGGCCGAGTGGTTAAGTTCGCGCGCTCCGCTGCAGGCGGCCCAGTGTTTCGTGGGTTCGAATCCTGGGCGCGGACATGGCACTGTTCATCAGACCACGCTGAGGCAGCGTCCCACATGCCACAACTAGAAGAACCCACAACGAAGAATACACAACTATGTACCGGGGGGCTTTGGGGAGAAAAAGGAAAAAATAAAATCTTTAAAAAAAAAATTCAATGGCAGAGACAAAACGTTAAGGTCAGCGAGAGGGAAGAGAATAACCGGCCCAGGAGCAACGGTGTGAAGAACATGGAGAAGACGGGTCCCTAGACGCCGGGTCCCCGGAGCAGCGATTTCATCAGAGGCCCGCGAACGTCCACGATCTCCACACCACGTTTATGGCCGACTGCGTGTGTGGGTCCTTTGGAATCGACCAGGCTACCGTCTGGGCCACTTTGGGACATCGTGTCTAGCTGCCCCGAGCGGTGGAGCTGTCGTTCGAGTGTAAGATGGGGCCCGTCCGGGAGAGCATGGGGACGGGGAAAGGGAGGCCGCGGGAAGTCACAGAGTCTGAGGTGTTCGGGGGAGACCGACTCTTCTAAAGTGGAGGCGGTAGAAGGAGAGCAGCAGGATTTTTGGATTTTGTTCTCTCTGTTAGGTATCTGGGTCCGGAGGAGAGTGGGGCGGGGGGGGGGGGATGGTTGTGATGGTGGTGGTGGTGGTGGGTGTGAGGCTGAGGCAGGGGCTGGTGTTTCCTTTCCGGGTCAGGTGAAAGAGCTCCTCCAGTGGAGGTTTTTGGACAAGGGGTCTGGTCTGGCAGGATGGGAGGTTGCGGGTCGAGCCACAGGGGAATCTGTCGTAGCTCAGACTCGGGCCTTTGAAGAAATAGACAGAGAGAGGAGTTTTGCTCTGTCTGTCACCGCAGCCGGCACCTCAGGAGCAACAACAGAAGGCTTCCCGAATGAGTGAAGGGGCAGGAGCCAGCGTGCCCCGTGCCTCTCTCAGCCCTGCGCCGGCAGGGAAGGAAGCAGGCAGGCAGGCAGGCAGGCAGGCAGGCAGGCAGGCCTCAGGGCTACTCCCGTCCTACTGCCCGGTGGTCCCTGTCCCGGCCCCGCCCCCACTCTCCCCCTGACCCTCACCGCTCCCCAGCCCTCTTCTCAGCCAGAGAGGCGATGGGGGGGGGCGGGGCGGTCCCAGAACAAGTTTCCTCTCATCCACCATCATCTTGCCACCCTGACGACTTGGCCCGAGATCCTGCCTAGGCTGTAGCCGTGTGTGGTTTTCCTGTGGACAAGGGGGCCGGTTCACCATTTCGGAGGAAACCCCTAGCCTTCCACTGCCGAGTCGAGTCGGTGGGACTCGCCAGCCTGGGAGGGGGGGGGGGGAGGGGAGGTCAGGCCCATTCATTCCGACGGGCCTGGTGTCAGGGCTTCATTCAAGTGCAGGAAGCTCTCTCCCATGGCCTCGGGCTCTTTTCCATTGAACGGCTTTCTTCAATTCCCCCACCCTTAGGCCGCAGTCCGCCAAGGGCCGGGAGGCAGGGAGGGAAGATGTTGGGGCAGGGTGGCTGTCTGAGAAACTCGCCTCGTCTGGGGCAGAAAGAGTGCCCCCCTCCTTTCTCTAACCCTACTAGACTGCTTGAGGATCACGGACGGGTTTGGCTCATCGATGAGCCCTGCGTTATGGGCCCGGCAAGCAAACTCCTAACTGGCAACCCGCTGCTCTAGGCGTGTGTGGGTTTTTTGATCATTCACCTTCAAGTTCGCACGACATTGGTCCGTGTCCCCCGCCCCAGCTTCCCATGGGAAATCCTCCGTCTCTTTCCACAGACTCACTGGCGACTTCACACAGCGCCTGCCTCCTCCTCCTCCTCCTCCTCCTCCCCCCCTCCTCCTCCGAAGGAAGGGGCTGACCCCATGGCCGATGCGGTTGAGTTTGCACGCTCCGCTTCAGCGGCCCGGGGCTTCAAAGGTTCGGTATCCTGGGCTCGGACACGGTACCGCTCATCAAGCCACGCTGAGGCGTCCCCACACGGCAGAACCAGAGGGACCCTCAAAGAGAATATACAACTAGGTACTGGGGTGCTCTGGGGAGAAGAAGAAGAAGGAGGAGGAATAAAAAGAAAAGATAAGATTGGCAATGAGCTCGGGTGCCGGTCTTTAAAAAAAAAAAAAAAAAGAGGAAGAAAGATGGACAAACAGGAACGAATCCCACTGACGGCACCTCCAAATGGTGGGGGGTAGGGGGGGGGGGGGGGGGGGGGGAGTGGCATCATCGGGCCAATGGTGACTCTAAGTCGTGATCCCGCGGTTGTGTTATTTGATATTTTATCGAATCGATTTATTATTTTATTTTTGAGGAAGATGAGCCCTGAGCGAACATCTGCCGCCAATCCTCCTCTGTCGGCCGAGGAAGACTGGCCCTGAGCTGACATCCGTGCCCATCCCCCTCTACTTTCCAGGTGGGACGCCTGCCACAGCGTGTCTCGCCAAGCGGTGCCGGGTCCTGCGCCCCGGGTCCGGACCGGCGAACCCGGGGCCGGCGGGGCGGAACGTGCGAACTTCACCGCCGCGCCACCGGGCCGGCCCCCGGAGTTGTTTTAAAAATCCAGTAAGGGGCTGGCCCCGTGGCCGAGTGGTTAAGTTCGCGCGCTCCGCTGCAGGCGGCCCAGTGTTTCGTCGGTTCGGATCCCGGGCGCGGACACGGCACTGCTCATCAAACCACGCTGAGGCGGCGTCCCACATACCACCGCTAGAAGGACCCACAACGAAGAACACACAACTATGTACCGGGGGGGCTTTGGGGAGAAAAAGGAAAGACAAAAAATAAAATCTTCAAAACTCCAATAAAACTTTGAGTGAAGACGACGAGGAGGATGCGAAACGTATCTCACGCCTCCGAGCCGAGCCGTCCGTTTAGGAAGGGGGAGAGGACCCTTTGTAAGCGATGTCCCTTTTTAAGCACCATTCTAAACCACAGAACAGAACTCCCTCTCCTCGACCCGGAGCGACCCGGAGCGAGGAGGTTCCTGGGTGTGTCAGAGAGGGCCACGTCCTCTGCAGCACGAACGAACCGCCAGGGTTCGGCCACGGAAAGAATTTCTTCCTCTCCAGGCGGACTAAAAGTCGCCGACGGCAGCGGGCGTAGGTGCTATCCTTCCCGTCCAGGAAAGGCAGGGAGAACTTCAGCCGTGAAGAGAAGGAGGTCTTCCTCACTCCCCGTTTCGGGAGGGCCCCTTTGGCAGGGGAGTTTTGTCTCCTGATTTCAAGTCAGGAAGAAAAGGGAGAGAGAGAGAGAGTGTCCTTCTCGTGCCAGGTCGGTCTGAGGGGGACCTCCTCTGGTTTCCTCCCTTCCCAGGGAAGGCCGTTCGCTCCTTCTTCTAGAAAAAGCTCCCAAAGCACCACCGCCCAGGATGGTTGACCTACGCCCATCGTCCCTCCTTTCCCAATCATTCTACCGCGACAGAGGGACAGAGGCCCCGGCCCCATCCCCATCCCCACCCCCACCCCCATCGCCTGCCTCCTTGATGGCCAAAGGAGCTGCCTCTGAGAATGGAACGGGGCTTGGAAACCTTCTAGAGGGGTGACTCTCACCTGCCTGCCTGCTGGGAAAAGCACCCACGCTGTCCATCGGACTGCCCTTTTGGGCAAACGTAGGCGTGCCACATAGCGATCGACAGCTATGGCGGGGGGGCGGGGGCGGGGTGGCGTGGTGGTGCCCAGGATCCACGACACGTGACGGCTGCGGAGCACGACAGCCCTAAGACCTTGAGGGAGACGGGGTGGCGCGTGAATCCTTTCGGAACGAGAACGACAGGAAACGCTGACGGGGACGTGTTCTCGTCTCGAGAACACACCAACGCCTCGCACGGTGTCTGACCCGGGGTGCCTCTGACTTTTGTCATCAGAGACGATCCTGTCGACCGCCCCTCACGCTTTGGGGAAAAGGGGAGAGGGACTCGGTAGCACGGGAGAAGCCATCCATCCGCCCTTCCTTTCCGTCTTCACGGCTCCTTCTCGTGGAAAACGAGGAAGCCGTCCGAGGAACGGAACACTGACCCGGGCCAAAGCGGTGGCCCAGCCTGAGCCTCCAAAACCTTCTGCTAAGTGAGAGGTGCCAGACATCCAAGGCGACCTACGTTGCGATTCCACACAGAGGAGAGAGCTAGAACGGTCCAACCCTAGAGGGCGACAGCAGATGGCGGCGGCGGCGGCGGCGGCGGCGGCGGCGGCGGCGGCGGTGGTGGTGGTGGTGGTCGTGGTGAGGCAGATCCGGGAGTGGGGCCGTTTTTTCTTTCGGAGGGAGGGGATGGAAACGGAAACCTTCTGGAAATAGATAGCCGTGACGGATGCGCCACCTTGGGGAGAGAGACCCCCGAAGGCCACTGGCTTGTGCCCCGTGGAAAGGATGGATTCGGTGGGATGGGAATTCTACCTCCGTGTAGAGCGTGTGGTAAACCACGAGGTGGGTGGGTGGGTGGATGGCCCTCCCTGCCTCGCCTCCACCTAGACGTCCACACACAGAGACCGACGAGGGAGGGAGGGAGGGAGGGAGGGAGGAGAGAGACAAGATGGACAGAGGCCGAGGCCGAGGCCGAGCCGAGGCAGTGAGCGAGTAAGTGATCGACCCTGGCCATAGGGATTCCTCAGAGGGCGTCTCTTGCTCCCCAAACGAAGAATGTGTGTGGAGATCGAGAAAGATCACCGACCTAGGAGAACCAGCAAGACTTCCTCACCCTCCAGAGAGCCGCTGGGCCCCTGCCGTCCCTGCCACCGCCACCCCTACCCCTCGCCTTTGGCAGCGACGCCAACGAAAGGCAGGCAGACGAGTGGGAGAGTCGTGTGGTGGTGTCCCCCAAGGAAGGTGGGTCCATGCCGACGATGCGGTCGTCGGCGTGTGGAAAAGCCAGAGGCGGGCTGACTAGAAGGAGGGCGTCCTGGGGGAAGGGGCCAGGGTGTGAGGGAGAGAGGCCTGTTTCTCTTCCCCTGTTGGTCCCAAGTCAGGGGCCCAAAGGAGGGAAAGCTGTCCGTTCCTTTCCGACTCGGACGGTTCGGGCGGGACCGACCGATCCCCGTGGCGGCGCGGTCGGGGCTTTCTGGACCAGAACCCCTCTCTCCGTCGCCTTTCGACCACACACACGCTTTAGAGGCCAAGAGAAAATGGATCGGGTCTCTCTGTCTCTCTCCCTAGAAAACAAGGGCCGGGGGCCGAGCCCGTGGACGAGCGGTCAAGTACGCGCCCCCACCCCGACCCCCGGCTTCGACGGCCAGGTTTTCACCGGTTCGGATCCTGGGCGCAGCCCCAGACCCAGCATCGCCCTTCAAGCCCACATAGCAGAAACCGAAAGACCTACCACTGGAACCTACAACTATGGATGGACGGGACGGGACGGGACGGGGCGGGGCGGGGCGGGGCGGGGCGGGGGTGGGGGGGGGCGGCTTTGGGGAGAAGGAAGAAAGAAAAAATAAAAGAAACACAAGGACGGTCATCGCGATAGTTCTTTCCACTTCCATCCATATGTTAACAGGACCCAAGTTTCCCGACCTCCATTTGGATGCATGTTAACTAAATGGAGAAGCTATTCAAAGGACTCCTCTAAAGAAGTCCACGTTCTTCTTTCTAAATGATAATGAAAATCATTGTCACCACCGCTCTTCCGACCCTCCATGTCCAGACGGCCTCCCGCCCCTCCCCCATCCCCAACTCCCGCCCCGCCCCGCCCCGCGCCGACCCCCGCCCCCGGCATTCGCCCCGCCCACCTTTCCCTCTCCACTCCTACCCCCCCGCCCCCCGCCGCCCGGGACACCACCCCCCGCACCCCACCCCCCCCCCATCCCGGCCGGGCCACCTGGTCGACCTCCTCGAACACTATATAAGAGGATGCCGGGCAGCCGGTGGCGCCCGACAAGCGGCCTCCTCACCGGCCGGACGGATCAGCCTCGCGGGGGGCGGGCGATGGGGAGGCGTTCGTCCAGGTCAGGTCAGGTCAGGTCAGGTCAGGTCGGGGGAGGGAGGATGCAGCGCCGGCCGGCCTGGTGCGTGGCCTGGTCCCGATCCACCCCGCGTCTCGTTTCTCGGGCCGGGACGAGTACAGGCGGGGAGGCCGACTCGGTCACGGAAAGCGGCCTTGGGGAGGTTTTGGCGAACGTCCCTGTCCCAGGGCCGTCTGCCGACTAGGGGACGGAGTCCTCCTCCATGCGCCTTCTCGCCCCCAGTCGGGCGGGTTGTGGGTCGCGCGGTCGACTTGGCCATTTCACCGGAGGCGTCCTGCCTGCCGGGGCTCCCTCCCTCGGGCCGGTGCGAGCGGTCCTCGGGCGGCCCGGGAATTTGGGCCGCAGCGAACGAACGAACGAAGCCCGTCCCTCCTGCGTCGGCACGGATGAGACACAGCCCTGGTGGATGGAGCCGCTTTCCTCGGGTTTCCTTTTGCTTTCGGCCGCTGCTGCCACCAAACCTCCCTAAACGATAGGAATGAAAACGGGAACGGTTGGCATAATAAAAGCGTTTTGGTTGGCGTGTTTCTTGGCTTTTGGGGACTCGAGAGGTATGATGGATGATCTCCGATTGTCCTTTGGAAGGAAGG
>NW_027222334.1:20000-52500 GCF_041296265.1 Equus caballus
CGCGGCCCCGCGCCCAACGACGGCCCGGCCGGGCGTGACCCTCCCCCGACTCGGAGGGGGGAGGCGCCGGCCGCGGTAGGCAAAGAGCGGCTCTGCCCACGCGCCACGGTGGTGGCGTCCGTGGCTACTACGCGCAGAGGAGGGGCGGCGGCTGGGGGGTCCGGTACCCCAAGGCACCCTCTCGGATCGCTAGAGAAGGCTTTCTCACCGAGGGCGTGTCGCCCCCGCCCATCGTCCGCCATCGGGCCCACCAAGGCGCTTACAGACACCATGGCCACACAACGCAGGAGGGGTCTGCGGTAGAGGTAAGGCCTAGAGCAAGTCGGAGCGTCCGTGGTCAGGGCCGCGAGCCCGCGCTGCCCCGGGCTCGCCATCTCCGGCCACACTGGGCTTAGCTAGGGATCTAAAAGGCCCCTGTGCGGCTCCCAAGTCAGTGCCTCCCCTCAGGCCGAGACCAAGGGAGGCAGAGACTGGGACGGAGGTGCCGATCAAACAGCACCTCCCAACCAAAGAGCCAGCATCACGCCGCTGGCTCGGCCCGCCACGATCACTCCCACACCCGCGTGGAAACCCCAGCAAGGGGAACACGCGGGCACGCGCCCGAGCCTGCCCGCCCCCACACGGCACGCCGTGGGGGGGGGCGACGAGGCACCCGTCCCCCCCGAGGGGGACGGGCACGCCTCCCTTACCGACTCGACCCCCCGCTTCTCAGACACACCAGCGCAGCGGTCACCTGAGGAGGGCGACGGGAACAGGGAACGACACCGCCAATCGGCCTCAGGCGCCTGAGGGACGACCTGGAACACTCCAGGGGCACCGCCAACGGCCGGGGGAGCGCGCTCACGCGTCCAAGAAGGCGCGCGGCGCGGCGGCAACACGGCCCGCCCCACCGTGGGGAGGGCCGCCCGCGAGACACAGCCAAGAGGCACAGGCGGAGCATCCGCCGCGTCACGGAGACCCCGACACCGCCCACGCCACAAGGCACGGGGCGGGGGAGCGAGGTCGGGCCGGATTCCGCACCCCTGCCACCTCCCACACGCCACTCGCAGCGGGGGAGAACGGGCGAGGGGGCCCGCGGGCAGAGCGAGAAGAGCGGTCCCGTTCGCCATGAACGTCCGTCCCTCGTCTGGCACGGCTTAGGCCCGGCCCGGGAGAGCACAGCATCACCACATCGATCAGCAGCATAACGCGAGGGATCCCCGAGCAAGGGAAGGCCGGCGAGGACAGCGAGCGGAGGAGCCTGCTTCAGCCTCACCGGCCCCCCTCCTCCTCTAGCAAGCGCGGGCGACGACCCCAGGACGAGAACGCCTGACACGCACTGGCACGGAGCCGGCGGGACGGGGTAAGTCGCGACCGCACCCGGGTGCCGGCAGCAGGGAGTGCACGTGGTAGAGGACCCCGCGCCCCTAACCCCGCCGCCCTCGGGTACCAGAGACCGGAGGTGGCACCACGGTCGCGGGGACGCCTGGAACGCACAAGAGCCGGCGCGCAGGCCCCAGCGGGCGGCTCAAGCGGCGGGGGTGGAAACGGGCGTCCGGTTCTCGGCCAGAGCCCGGAGACCTCCCCGCACACGCATCCAGGCACCCGGAAGCTCTCGGGCGACTGTCACCCGAGCAGAGCGTGTCAGCACTTATCTGGCGGCACAAAACCACCCATTCAGGGGCAAGAATCGCCGCGCCCGGAGACGGGGCCCACCCACGGATCACGAGGGGAACCCCTGGATCACGGCCACGGCCACCAGACCCCAAGCACGACCCCATCGCCACCAGGCCCGGAGCTCCCGGGGCCATCTGGTCGACCCCAGAAGCGTGGCGGCAGGGGGAGCCGGGGACAGCCTCCCCGGGCCGCCCGCGCGGGCCGGGACCGGTCGGTCCCTCCCTCTGAGTCGCCGGGTCAGGACTTAGAAAAGAATTCCACGGAGGAGCCTCCGGCGACCGGGCCCGGGGCGGGACCGTGGCTCCCGTCCCTCAGCCGGGGCTCCACCTACGCCTCGAGCCGGCCCCCTCCCACCTCCGGACAAAGACGCGACCCGCGAAACTCGGAGAGAGAAGTCCGGTCCGACGGCCCGGACCCACCCCGGGCACGCGTCCCGGCCGGGGACGCCCTCCCCGGCCCGCCCTCGAGGGCTCCCGGGGCCGGTCCACGCTCTTCTCCAGGGCGGGACTTGGACAAAAAACTGCCACGGAGGAGGAGGCATCCGAGGACCGGGCCCGGTCCCCACCGCCAGAGCCGGTCGACTCGGAAGACCAGTGGGGAAAAGGCCAGCCCGGCGGCCGAGCCCGTCGCGCCCTCCACGGGCCTCCCCCGCAAGGCCCCGGCCGGTCCCCCACCTCCGGAGCGGGGCGCGGAAAGGGGATCGGCGACGCGGAAGGCCCGACCACCGGGCCGCCCTCAGGACGACGGCCGGGCACGGGACGAGTTCCCTCGCCCGTTCCCCCGCGGTGGCCCCCCACCCCCTCCCGGGGACGGAGGGGCACCGGCGGCTGCTGGTCGACCCGTCCGGGAGGCCCCACACCCCGGCCGGCACCGGGCGGCGCGGCGACAGCCACCTCCCTCAGTAGCCTGCACCTCCAATCTCCGGCGAGCGGGCGTCGCGCTCACGCACCGGCGCCACCGGGCCAGATCCCGCCAGCGACGCCGGCCTCCCGGGACTCTGCCTCGGTCACCGCGGCCGAGTCCCGTCCCTTGGCCCGCGTCGCCGGAGCTCCGGAGGAAAGAGACGATATAAAAGCGGCCGCCAGGTGGCACCCGGCGACCGGCGACCGCCTCAGCGGGACGGAGCCGGAGCGCGGGCCCGCCGGGGAGCACAGCCGGGCCGCCGGGCCGCCAGATCCCGTCCCGGCGCCCCCTCGGACCCAGCCTCCCGGCCCAGCTCGGCCCCGGGGCGTCCGCCCGCGGGCTCCCGGCCGCCAAGGCGCAGCCCCAGCCGCAGGAGGGGGACCCGGAAAAGGTTTCTCGGGCGCTCACCGGGAAGGGGACGGGGAGAGTTCCCCCAGAGAGGCCAGGGGTCGGCCCGGGCCGGGCTGAGCCGGTGCGGCCGGGAGGCCGCCGCTTCCCGGAGCGGCCGGAGCGCCCCCGGGGCTCCCGGGAGGACTTAGAAAATCAGGGCGGGCGGGGACGGTCAAACCGAAACCAGGCACGTCATCCGAGAAGGACCGTGATGACGGGAGGAGGAAAGCTTTCAAGCGCAGAGGGTCTGTCGAAGGCAGGCGGAGAGTCTACCCGCTGAAACGGACGAAGATGGGAAAAAGAGGCTAGCTGAGGTGCCGACATTTAAGGAAATTAAAAAAAAAAAAAAAAGCACGAGGGCGTGGAGAACTGGGGGAAAATCAACACTGAGAAATCTACCCTCTGAAACTGACGAAGATGGGCAACAGGGGCTAGCTCGGGTGGCAATCTTTAAGCAGAACACACACACACACACACACACACACACACACACAAGCGCGTAGAGACCTGGGGAAAAAGCAACGCTGAGAAATCTACCCTCTGAAACTGACGAACATGGGCAACACAGGCTAGCTCAGGTGGCAATCGTTAAGCAAAAAAATAAATAAATAAAATAAAAAACTACAATGGCGAGGAGACCCGGTGAAAAAGCAACCCTGAAAAAAGGTACCCTCTGAAACGGAGGAAGCAGGGCAACAGAGCCTAGCTCAGGTGACAATATTTAAGCCAAAAAGAAAGAAACAAAGAAACAAAGAAACAAAGAAAAGAGCAAGGGAGTGGAGACCTTGGGAAAGAGCGATACTGAAAAATCTAGCCTCTGAAACTGACAAAGATGGGCAACACACGTTAGCTCAAGTGCCAATCTTGCAAAGAAAACACACACACTCACACACACACACACACTGAGGGACGTGGAGACCTGGGGAAAAAGCAACACTGAGAAATCCACCCTCTGAAGCTGACGAAAATGGGCCACAGAGGCTAGCTCAGGCGGCAATCGTTAAGCAAAAGAAACACACAAGGGCGTGGAGACCTGGGGAAAAAGCAACACTGAGAAATCCACCCTCAGAAACTGAGAAAGAAGCGCAACAGAGGCTAGCTCAGGTGGCAATCGTTAAGCAAAAGAAACACACAAGGGCGTGGAGACCCGGGTAAAAAGCAGCACGGAGAAATCCACCCTCTGAAACTGAGGAACATGGGCAACAGACGCTAGCTCAGGTTGGAACCTTTAAGCAGAAAAGAAAGACACCAGGGCGTGGAGAGCTGGCGAAAAAAGCAACACTGAGAAAACTACCCTCTGAAACTGAGAAAGAAGCGCAACAGAGGCTAGCTCAGGTGGCAATCTTTAAGCAAAAGAAACACACAAGGGCGTGGAGACCTGGGGAAAAAGCAACACTGAGAAATCTACCCTCTGAAACTGATGAACATGGGCAACAGAGGCTAGCTCAGGTGGCAATCGTTAAGCAAAAGGAAAACACAAGGGCGTGGAGACCTGGGGAAAAAGCAACACTGAGAAATCCACCCTCTGAAGCTGACGAAAATGGGCAACAGAGGCTACCTCAGGTGGCAATCATTAAGCAAAATAATAAAATAAAATAAAAAACTACAATGGCGAGGAGACCCGGTGAAAAAGCAACCCTGAAAAAAGGTACCCGCTGAAACGGAGGAAGCAGGGCAACAGAGCCTAGCTCAGGTGACAATATTTAAGCCAAAAAGAAAGAAAGAAAGAAAGAAAGAAAGAAAGAAAGAAAGAAAGAAAAGAGCAAGGGAGTGGAGACCTTGGGAAAGAGCAATACTGAAAAATCTAGCCTCTGACTGACAAAGACTGGCAACACACGTTAGCTCAAGTGCCAATCTTGCAAAGAAAACACACACACTCACACACACACACACTGAGGGACGTGGAGATCTGGGGAAAAAGCAACACTGAGAAATCCACCCTCTGAAGCTGACGAAAATGGGCCACAGAGGCTAGCTCAGGTGGCAATCGTTAAGCAAAAGAAACACACAAGGGCGTGGAGACCCGGGTAAAAAGCAGCACGGAGAAATCCACCCTCTGAAACTGAGGAACATGGGCAACAGACCCTAGCTCAGGTTGCAACCTTTAAGCAGAAAAGAAAGACACAAGGGCGTGGAGACCCGGGTAAAAAGCAGCACGGAGAAATCCACCCTCTGAAACTGACGAACATGGGCAACAGAGGCTAGCTCAGGTGGCAATCGTTAAGCAAAAGAAACACACAGGGGCGTGGAGACCTGGGCAAAAAGCAGCACTGAGAAATCTACCCTCTGAAACTGACGAAGATGGGCCACAGAGGCTAGCTCAGGTGGCAATCGTTAAGCAAAAGAAACACACAAGGGCGTGGAGACCTGGGGAAAAAGCAACACTGAGAAATCCACCCTCTCAAACTGACGAACATGGGCAACACGGGCTAGCTCAGGTGGCAATTTTTAAGGAAAAATAAAAGGAAGTGCGTGGAGACCTGGGGAAAAAGCAACACGGAGAAATCCACCCTCAGAAACTGAGAAAGAAGCGCAACAAAGGCTAGCTCAGGTGGCAATCGTTAAGCAAAAGAAACACACAAGGGCGTGGAGACCTGGGGAAAAAGCAGCACTGAGAAATGTACCCTCTGAAACTGACGACGATGGGCAACAGAGGCTAGCTCAGGTGGCAATCTTTAAGCAAAAGGGAAACACAAGGGCGTGGAGACCTGGGGAAAAAGCAACACTGAGAATTCTACCCTCTGAAACTGCCGAAGATGGGCAACAGATGCTAGCTTTGGTTCAATATTTGAGCAAAAAAAAAAAAAAAAAAACACACACACACACACACACACAAGGGCGTGCAGAACTTGGGAAAGAGCAAGACTGAGAAATCTACCCTCTGAAACTGACAAAGATGGGCAACAGAGACTAGCTCAGGTGGCAATCGTTAAGCAAAAGAAACACACAAGGGCGTGGAGACCTGGGGAAAAAGCAGCACGGAGAAATCCACACTCTGAAACTGACGAAGATGGGCCACAGAGGCTACCTCAGGTGGCAATCATTAAGCAAAAATATAAAATAAAATAAAAAAACTACAATGGCGAGGAGACCCGGTGAAAAAGCAACCCTGAAAAAAGGTACCCGCTGAAACGGAGGAAGCAGGGCAACAGAGCCTAGCTCAGGTGACAATATTTAAGCCAAAAAGAAAGAAAGAAAGAAAGAAAGGTAGGAAGAAAGAAAAGAGCAAGGGAGTGGAGACCTTGGGAAAGAGCGATACTGAAAAATCTAGCCTCTGACTGACAAAGACTGGCAACACACGTTAGCTCAAGTGCCAATCTTGCAAAGAAAACACACACACTCACACACACACACACTGAGGGACTTGGAGACCTGGGGAAAAAGCAACACTGAGAAATCCACCCTCTGAAGCTGACGAAAATGGGCCACAGAGGCTAGCTCAGGTGGCAATCGTTAAGCAAAAGAAACACACAAGGGCGTGGAGACCTGGGGAAAAAGCAACACGGAGAAATCCACCCTCTGAAACTGACGAAGAAGGGCAACAGATGCTAGCTTAGGTTCAATATTTGAGCAAAAAAAAAAAAAAAAAAAAAACCCACACACAAGGGCGTGCAGAACTTGGGAAAGAGCAAGACTGAGAAATCTACCCTCTGAAACTGACAAAGATGGGCCACAGAGGCTAGCTCAGGTGGCAATCGTTAAGCAAAAGAAACACACAAGGGCGTGGAGACCTGGGGAAAAAGCAGCACTGAGAAATGTACCCTCTGAAACTGACGACGATGGGCAACAGAGGCTAGCTCAGGTGGCAATCGTTAAGCAAAAGGAAAACACAAGGGCGTGGAGACCTGGGGAAAAAGCAACACTGAGAAATCCACCCTCTGAAGCTGACGAAAATGGGCAACAGAGGCTACCTCAGGTGGCAATCATTAAGCAAAAAAATAAAATAAAATACAAAACTACAATGGCGAGGAGACCCGGTGAAAAAGCAACCCTGAAAAAAGGTACCCTCTGAAACGGAGGAAGCAGGGCAACAGAGCCTCGCTCAGGTGACAATATTTAAGCCAAAAAGAGAAAGAAAGAAAGAAAGAAAGAAAGAAAGAAAGAAAGAAAGAAAGAAAAGAGCAAGGGAGTGGAGACCTTGGGAAAGAGCAATACTGAAAAATCTAGCCTCTGACTGACAAAGACTGGCAACACACGTTAGCTCAAGTGCCAATCTTGCAAAGAAAACACACACACTCACACACACACACACTGAGGGACGTGGAGATCTGGGGAAAAAGCAACACTGAGAAATCCACCCTCTGAAGCTGACGAAAATGGGCCACAGAGGCTAGCTCAGGTGGCAATCGTTAAGCAAAAGAAACACACAAGGGCGTGGAGACCCGGGTAAAAAGCAGCACGGAGAAATCCACCCTCTGAAACTGAGGAACATGGGCAACAGACCCTAGCTCAGGTTGCAACCTTTAAGCAGAAAAGAAAGACACAAGGGCGTGGAGACCCGGGTAAAAAGCAGCACGGAGAAATCCACCCTCTGAAACTGACGAACATGGGCAACAGAGGCTAGCTCAGGTGGCAATCGTTAAGCAAAAGAAACACACAGGGGCGTGGAGACCTGGGCAAAAAGCAGCACTGAGAAATCTACCCTCTGAAACTGACGAAGATGGGCCACAGAGGCTAGCTCAGGTGGCAATCGTTAAGCAAAAGAAACACACAAGGGCGTGGAGACCTGGGGAAAAAGCAACACTGAGAAATCCACCCTCTCAAACTGACGAACATGGGCAACACGGGCTAGCTCAGGTGGCAATTTTTAAGGAAAAATAAAAGGAAGTGCGTGGAGACCTGGGGAAAAAGCAACACGGAGAAATCCACCCTCAGAAACTGAGAAAGAAGCGCAACAAAGGCTAGCTCAGGTGGCAATCGTTAAGCAAAAGAAACACACAAGGGCGTGGAGACCTGGGGAAAAAGCAGCACTGAGAAATGTACCCTCTGAAACTGACGACGATGGGCAACAGAGGCTAGCTCAGGTGGCAATCTTTAAGCAAAAGGGAAACACAAGGGCGTGGAGACCTGGGGAAAAAGCAACACTGAGAATTCTACCCTCTGAAACTGCCGAAGATGGGCAACAGATGCTAGCTTTGGTTCAATATTTGAGCAAAAAAAAAAAAAAAAAAAAACACACACACACACACACAAGGGCGTGCAGAACTTGGGAAAGAGCAAGACTGAGAAATCTACCCTCTGAAACTGACAAAGATGGGCAACAGAGACTAGCTCAGGTGGCAATCGTTAAGCAAAAGAAACACACAAGGGCGTGGAGACCTGGGGAAAAAGCAGCACGGAGAAATCCACACTCTGAAACTGACGAAGATGGGCCACAGAGGCTACCTCAGGTGGCAATCATTAAGCAAAAATATAAAATAAAATAAAAAAACTACAATGGCGAGGAGACCCGGTGAAAAAGCAACCCTGAAAAAAGGTACCCGCTGAAACGGAGGAAGCAGGGCAACAGAGCCTAGCTCAGGTGACAATATTTAAGCCAAAAAGAAAGAAAGAAAGAAAGAAAGGTAGGAAGAAAGAAAAGAGCAAGGGAGTGGAGACCTTGGGAAAGAGCGATACTGAAAAATCTAGCCTCTGACTGACAAAGACTGGCAACACACGTTAGCTCAAGTGCCAATCTTGCAAAGAAAACACACACACTCACACACACACACACTGAGGGACTTGGAGACCTGGGGAAAAAGCAACACTGAGAAATCCACCCTCTGAAGCTGACGAAAATGGGCCACAGAGGCTAGCTCAGGTGGCAATCGTTAAGCAAAAGAAACACACAAGGGCGTGGAGACCTGGGGAAAAAGCAACACGGAGAAATCCACCCTCTGAAACTGACGAAGAAGGGCAACAGATGCTAGCTTAGGTTCAATATTTGAGCAAAAAAAAAAAAAAAAAAAAACCCACACACAAGGGCGTGCAGAACTTGGGAAAGAGCAAGACTGAGAAATCTACCCTCTGAAACTGACAAAGATGGGCCACAGAGGCTAGCTCAGGTGGCAATCGTTAAGCAAAAGAAACACACAAGGGCGTGGAGACCTGGGGAAAAAGCAGCACTGAGAAATGTACCCTCTGAAACTGACGACGATGGGCAACAGAGGCTAGCTCAGGTGGCAATCGTTAAGCAAAAGGAAAACACAAGGGCGTGGAGACCTGGGGAAAAAGCAACACTGAGAAATCCACCCTCTGAAGCTGACGAAAATGGGCAACAGAGGCTACCTCAGGTGGCAATCATTAAGCAAAAAAATAAAATAAAATACAAAACTACAATGGCGAGGAGACCCGGTGAAAAAGCAACCCTGAAAAAAGGTACCCTCTGAAACGGAGGAAGCAGGGCAACAGAGCCTCGCTCAGGTGACAATATTTAAGCCAAAAAGAGAAAGAAAGAAAGAAAGAAAGAAAGAAAGAAAGAAAGAAAGAAAGAAAGAAAAGAGCAAGGGAGTGGAGACCTTGGGAAAGAGCAATACTGAAAAATCTAGCCTCTGACTGACAAAGACTGGCAACACACGTTAGCTCAAGTGCCAATCTTGCAAAGAAAACACACACACTCACACACACACACACTGAGGGACGTGGAGATCTGGGGAAAAAGCAACACTGAGAAATCCACCCTCTGAAGCTGACGAAAATGGGCCACAGAGGCTAGCTCAGGTGGCAATCGTTAAGCAAAAGAAACACACAAGGGCGTGGAGACCCGGGTAAAAAGCAGCACGGAGAAATCCACCCTCTGAAACTGAGGAACATGGGCAACAGACCCTAGCTCAGGTTGCAACCTTTAAGCAGAAAAGAAAGACACAAGGGCGTGGAGACCCGGGTAAAAAGCAGCACGGAGAAATCCACCCTCTGAAACTGACGAACATGGGCAACAGAGGCTAGCTCAGGTGGCAATCGTTAAGCAAAAGAAACACACAGGGGCGTGGAGACCTGGGCAAAAAGCAGCACTGAGAAATCTACCCTCTGAAACTGACGAAGATGGGCCACAGAGGCTAGCTCAGGTGGCAATCGTTAAGCAAAAGAAACACACAAGGGCGTGGAGACCTGGGGAAAAAGCAACACTGAGAAATCCACCCTCTCAAACTGACGAACATGGGCAACACGGGCTAGCTCAGGTGGCAATTTTTAAGGAAAAATAAAAGGAAGTGCGTGGAGACCTGGGGAAAAAGCAACACGGAGAAATCCACCCTCAGAAACTGAGAAAGAAGCGCAACAAAGGCTAGCTCAGGTGGCAATCGTTAAGCAAAAGAAACACACAAGGGCGTGGAGACCTGGGGAAAAAGCAGCACTGAGAAATGTACCCTCTGAAACTGACGACGATGGGCAACAGAGGCTAGCTCAGGTGGCAATCTTTAAGCAAAAGGGAAACACAAGGGCGTGGAGACCTGGGGAAAAAGCAACACTGAGAATTCTACCCTCTGAAACTGCCGAAGATGGGCAACAGATGCTAGCTTTGGTTCAATATTTGAGCAAAAAAAAAAAAAAAAAAACACACACACACACACACACACAAGGGCGTGCAGAACTTGGGAAAGAGCAAGACTGAGAAATCTACCCTCTGAAACTGACAAAGATGGGCAACAGAGACTAGCTCAGGTGGCAATCGTTAAGCAAAAGAAACACACAAGGGCGTGGAGACCTGGGGAAAAAGCAGCACGGAGAAATCCACACTCTGAAACTGACGAAGATGGGCCACAGAGGCTACCTCAGGTGGCAATCATTAAGCAAAAATATAAAATAAAATAAAAAAACTACAATGGCGAGGAGACCCGGTGAAAAAGCAACCCTGAAAAAAGGTACCCGCTGAAACGGAGGAAGCAGGGCAACAGAGCCTAGCTCAGGTGACAATATTTAAGCCAAAAAGAAAGAAAGAAAGAAAGAAAGGTAGGAAGAAAGAAAAGAGCAAGGGAGTGGAGACCTTGGGAAAGAGCGATACTGAAAAATCTAGCCTCTGACTGACAAAGACTGGCAACACACGTTAGCTCAAGTGCCAATCTTGCAAAGAAAACACACACACTCACACACACACACACTGAGGGACTTGGAGACCTGGGGAAAAAGCAACACTGAGAAATCCACCCTCTGAAGCTGACGAAAATGGGCCACAGAGGCTAGCTCAGGTGGCAATCGTTAAGCAAAAGAAACACACAAGGGCGTGGAGACCTGGGGAAAAAGCAACACGGAGAAATCCACCCTCTGAAACTGACGAAGAAGGGCAACAGATGCTAGCTTAGGTTCAATATTTGAGCAAAAAAAAAAAAAAAAAAAAAAAACCCACACACAAGGGCGTGCAGAACTTGGGAAAGAGCAAGACTGAGAAATCTACCCTCTGAAACTGACAAAGATGGGCCACAGAGGCTAGCTCAGGTGGCAATCGTTAAGCAAAAGAAACACACAAGGGCGTGGAGACCTGGGGAAAAAGCAGCACTGAGAAATGTACCCTCTGAAACTGACGACGATGGGCAACAGAGGCTAGCTCAGGTGGCAATCGTTAAGCAAAAGGAAAACACAAGGGCGTGGAGACCTGGGGAAAAAGCAACACTGAGAAATCCACCCTCTGAAGCTGACGAAAATGGGCAACAGAGGCTACCTCAGGTGGCAATCATTAAGCAAAAAAATAAAATAAAATACAAAACTACAATGGCGAGGAGACCCGGTGAAAAAGCAACCCTGAAAAAAGGTACCCTCTGAAACGGAGGAAGCAGGGCAACAGAGCCTCGCTCAGGTGACAATATTTAAGCCAAAAAGAGAAAGAAAGAAAGAAAGAAAGAAAGAAAGAAAGAAAGAAAGAAAGAAAGAAAAGAGCAAGGGAGTGGAGACCTTGGGAAAGAGCAATACTGAAAAATCTAGCCTCTGACTGACAAAGACTGGCAACACACGTTAGCTCAAGTGCCAATCTTGCAAAGAAAACACACACACTCACACACACACACACTGAGGGACGTGGAGATCTGGGGAAAAAGCAACACTGAGAAATCCACCCTCTGAAGCTGACGAAAATGGGCCACAGAGGCTAGCTCAGGTGGCAATCGTTAAGCAAAAGAAACACACAAGGGCGTGGAGACCCGGGTAAAAAGCAGCACGGAGAAATCCACCCTCTGAAACTGAGGAACATGGGCAACAGACCCTAGCTCAGGTTGCAACCTTTAAGCAGAAAAGAAAGACACAAGGGCGTGGAGACCCGGGTAAAAAGCAGCACGGAGAAATCCACCCTCTGAAACTGACGAACATGGGCAACAGAGGCTAGCTCAGGTGGCAATCGTTAAGCAAAAGAAACACACAGGGGCGTGGAGACCTGGGCAAAAAGCAGCACTGAGAAATCTACCCTCTGAAACTGACGAAGATGGGCCACAGAGGCTAGCTCAGGTGGCAATCGTTAAGCAAAAGAAACACACAAGGGCGTGGAGACCTGGGGAAAAAGCAACACTGAGAAATCCACCCTCTCAAACTGACGAACATGGGCAACACGGGCTAGCTCAGGTGGCAATTTTTAAGGAAAAATAAAAGGAAGTGCGTGGAGACCTGGGGAAAAAGCAACACGGAGAAATCCACCCTCAGAAACTGAGAAAGAAGCGCAACAAAGGCTAGCTCAGGTGGCAATCGTTAAGCAAAAGAAACACACAAGGGCGTGGAGACCTGGGGAAAAAGCAGCACTGAGAAATGTACCCTCTGAAACTGACGACGATGGGCAACAGAGGCTAGCTCAGGTGGCAATCTTTAAGCAAAAGGGAAACACAAGGGCGTGGAGACCTGGGGAAAAAGCAACACTGAGAATTCTACCCTCTGAAACTGCCGAAGATGGGCAACAGATGCTAGCTTTGGTTCAATATTTGAGCAAAAAAAAAAAAAAAAAAAACACACACACACACACACAAGGGCGTGCAGAACTTGGGAAAGAGCAAGACTGAGAAATCTACCCTCTGAAACTGACAAAGATGGGCAACAGAGACTAGCTCAGGTGGCAATCGTTAAGCAAAAGAAACACACAAGGGCGTGGAGACCTGGGGAAAAAGCAGCACGGAGAAATCCACACTCTGAAACTGACGAAGATGGGCCACAGAGGCTACCTCAGGTGGCAATCATTAAGCAAAAATATAAAATAAAATAAAAAAACTACAATGGCGAGGAGACCCGGTGAAAAAGCAACCCTGAAAAAAGGTACCCGCTGAAACGGAGGAAGCAGGGCAACAGAGCCTAGCTCAGGTGACAATATTTAAGCCAAAAAGAAAGAAAGAAAGAAAGAAAGGTAGGAAGAAAGAAAAGAGCAAGGGAGTGGAGACCTTGGGAAAGAGCGATACTGAAAAATCTAGCCTCTGACTGACAAAGACTGGCAACACACGTTAGCTCAAGTGCCAATCTTGCAAAGAAAACACACACACTCACACACACACACACTGAGGGACTTGGAGACCTGGGGAAAAAGCAACACTGAGAAATCCACCCTCTGAAGCTGACGAAAATGGGCCACAGAGGCTAGCTCAGGTGGCAATCGTTAAGCAAAAGAAACACACAAGGGCGTGGAGACCTGGGGAAAAAGCAACACGGAGAAATCCACCCTCTGAAACTGACGAAGAAGGGCAACAGATGCTAGCTTAGGTTCAATATTTGAGCAAAAAAAAAAAAAAAAAAAAACCCACACACAAGGGCGTGCAGAACTTGGGAAAGAGCAAGACTGAGAAATCTACCCTCTGAAACTGACAAAGATGGGCCACAGAGGCTAGCTCAGGTGGCAATCGTTAAGCAAAAGAAACACACAAGGGCGTGGAGACCTGGGGAAAAAGCAGCACTGAGAAATGTACCCTCTGAAACTGACGACGATGGGCAACAGAGGCTAGCTCAGGTGGCAATCGTTAAGCAAAAGGAAAACACAAGGGCGTGGAGACCTGGGGAAAAAGCAACACTGAGAAATCCACCCTCTGAAGCTGACGAAAATGGGCAACAGAGGCTACCTCAGGTGGCAATCATTAAGCAAAAAAATAAAATAAAATACAAAACTACAATGGCGAGGAGACCCGGTGAAAAAGCAACCCTGAAAAAAGGTACCCTCTGAAACGGAGGAAGCAGGGCAACAGAGCCTCGCTCAGGTGACAATATTTAAGCCAAAAAGAGAAAGAAAGAAAGAAAGAAAGAAAGAAAGAAAGAAAGAAAGAAAGAAAAGAGCAAGGGAGTGGAGACCTTGGGAAAGAGCAATACTGAAAAATCTAGCCTCTGACTGACAAAGACTGGCAACACACGTTAGCTCAAGTGCCAATCTTGCAAAGAAAACACACACACTCACACACACACACACTGAGGGACGTGGAGATCTGGGGAAAAAGCAACACTGAGAAATCCACCCTCTGAAGCTGACGAAAATGGGCCACAGAGGCTAGCTCAGGTGGCAATCGTTAAGCAAAAGAAACACACAAGGGCGTGGAGACCCGGGTAAAAAGCAGCACGGAGAAATCCACCCTCTGAAACTGAGGAACATGGGCAACAGACCCTAGCTCAGGTTGCAACCTTTAAGCAGAAAAGAAAGACACAAGGGCGTGGAGACCCGGGTAAAAAGCAGCACGGAGAAATCCACCCTCTGAAACTGACGAACATGGGCAACAGAGGCTAGCTCAGGTGGCAATCGTTAAGCAAAAGAAACACACAGGGGCGTGGAGACCTGGGCAAAAAGCAGCACTGAGAAATCTACCCTCTGAAACTGACGAAGATGGGCCACAGAGGCTAGCTCAGGTGGCAATCGTTAAGCAAAAGAAACACACAAGGGCGTGGAGACCTGGGGAAAAAGCAACACTGAGAAATCCACCCTCTCAAACTGACGAACATGGGCAACACGGGCTAGCTCAGGTGGCAATTTTTAAGGAAAAATAAAAGGAAGTGCGTGGAGACCTGGGGAAAAAGCAACACGGAGAAATCCACCCTCAGAAACTGAGAAAGAAGCGCAACAAAGGCTAGCTCAGGTGGCAATCGTTAAGCAAAAGAAACACACAAGGGCGTGGAGACCTGGGGAAAAAGCAGCACTGAGAAATGTACCCTCTGAAACTGACGACGATGGGCAACAGAGGCTAGCTCAGGTGGCAATCTTTAAGCAAAAGGGAAACACAAGGGCGTGGAGACCTGGGGAAAAAGCAACACTGAGAATTCTACCCTCTGAAACTGCCGAAGATGGGCAACAGATGCTAGCTTTGGTTCAATATTTGAGCAAAAAAAAAAAAAAAAAAACACACACACACACACACACACAAGGGCGTGCAGAACTTGGGAAAGAGCAAGACTGAGAAATCTACCCTCTGAAACTGACAAAGATGGGCAACAGAGACTAGCTCAGGTGGCAATCGTTAAGCAAAAGAAACACACAAGGGCGTGGAGACCTGGGGAAAAAGCAGCACGGAGAAATCCACACTCTGAAACTGACGAAGATGGGCCACAGAGGCTACCTCAGGTGGCAATCATTAAGCAAAAATATAAAATAAAATAAAAAAACTACAATGGCGAGGAGACCCGGTGAAAAAGCAACCCTGAAAAAAGGTACCCGCTGAAACGGAGGAAGCAGGGCAACAGAGCCTAGCTCAGGTGACAATATTTAAGCCAAAAAGAAAGAAAGAAAGAAAGAAAGGTAGGAAGAAAGAAAAGAGCAAGGGAGTGGAGACCTTGGGAAAGAGCGATACTGAAAAATCTAGCCTCTGACTGACAAAGACTGGCAACACACGTTAGCTCAAGTGCCAATCTTGCAAAGAAAACACACACACTCACACACACACACACTGAGGGACTTGGAGACCTGGGGAAAAAGCAACACTGAGAAATCCACCCTCTGAAGCTGACGAAAATGGGCCACAGAGGCTAGCTCAGGTGGCAATCGTTAAGCAAAAGAAACACACAAGGGCGTGGAGACCTGGGGAAAAAGCAACACGGAGAAATCCACCCTCTGAAACTGACGAAGAAGGGCAACAGATGCTAGCTTAGGTTCAATATTTGAGCAAAAAAAAAAAAAAAAAAAAAAAACCCACACACAAGGGCGTGCAGAACTTGGGAAAGAGCAAGACTGAGAAATCTACCCTCTGAAACTGACAAAGATGGGCCACAGAGGCTAGCTCAGGTGGCAATCGTTAAGCAAAAGAAACACACAAGGGCGTGGAGACCTGGGGAAAAAGCAGCACTGAGAAATGTACCCTCTGAAACTGACGACGATGGGCAACAGAGGCTAGCTCAGGTGGCAATCGTTAAGCAAAAGGAAAACACAAGGGCGTGGAGACCTGGGGAAAAAGCAACACTGAGAAATCCACCCTCTGAAGCTGACGAAAATGGGCAACAGAGGCTACCTCAGGTGGCAATCATTAAGCAAAAAAATAAAATAAAATACAAAACTACAATGGCGAGGAGACCCGGTGAAAAAGCAACCCTGAAAAAAGGTACCCTCTGAAACGGAGGAAGCAGGGCAACAGAGCCTCGCTCAGGTGACAATATTTAAGCCAAAAAGAAAGAAAGAAAGAAAGAAAGAAAGAAAGAAAGAAAGAAAGAAAGAAAGAAAGAAAGAAAGAAAGAAAAGAGCAAGGGAGTGGAGACCTTGGGAAAGAGCAATACTGAAAAATCTAGCCTCTGACTGACAAAGACTGGCAACACACGTTAGCTCAAGTGCCAATCTTGCAAAGAAAACACACACACTCACACACACACACACTGAGGGACGTGGAGATCTGGGGAAAAAGCAACACTGAGAAATCCACCCTCTGAAGCTGACGAAAATGGGCCACAGAGGCTAGCTCAGGTGGCAATCGTTAAGCAAAAGAAACACACAAGGGCGTGGAGACCCGGGTAAAAAGCAGCACGGAGAAATCCACCCTCTGAAACTGAGGAACATGGGCAACAGACCCTAGCTCAGGTTGCAACCTTTAAGCAGAAAAGAAAGACACAAGGGCGTGGAGACCCGGGTAAAAAGCAGCACGGAGAAATCCACCCTCTGAAACTGACGAACATGGGCAACAGAGGCTAGCTCAGGTGGCAATCGTTAAGCAAAAGAAACACACAGGGGCGTGGAGACCTGGGCAAAAAGCAGCACTGAGAAATCTACCCTCTGAAACTGACGAAGATGGGCCACAGAGGCTAGCTCAGGTGGCAATCGTTAAGCAAAAGAAACACACAAGGGCGTGGAGACCTGGGGAAAAAGCAACACTGAGAAATCCACCCTCTCAAACTGACGAACATGGGCAACACGGGCTAGCTCAGGTGGCAATTTTTAAGGAAAAATAAAAGGAAGTGCGTGGAGACCTGGGGAAAAAGCAACACGGAGAAATCCACCCTCAGAAACTGAGAAAGAAGCGCAACAAAGGCTAGCTCAGGTGGCAATCGTTAAGCAAAAGAAACACACAAGGGCGTGGAGACCTGGGGAAAAAGCAGCACTGAGAAATGTACCCTCTGAAACTGACGACGATGGGCAACAGAGGCTAGCTCAGGTGGCAATCTTTAAGCAAAAGGGAAACACAAGGGCGTGGAGACCTGGGGAAAAAGCAACACTGAGAATTCTACCCTCTGAAACTGCCGAAGATGGGCAACAGATGCTAGCTTTGGTTCAATATTTGAGCAAAAAAAAAGAAAAAAAAACACACACACACACACACACACAAGGGCGTGCAGAACTTGGGAAAGAGCAAGACTGAGAAATCTACCCTCTGAAACTGACAAAGATGGGCAACAGAGACTAGCTCAGGTGGCAATCGTTAAGCAAAAGAAACACACAAGGGCGTGGAGACCTGGGGAAAAAGCAGCACGGAGAAATCCACACTCTGAAACTGACGAAGATGGGCCACAGAGGCTACCTCAGGTGGCAATCATTAAGCAAAAATATAAAATAAAATAAAAAAACTACAATGGCGAGGAGACCCGGTGAAAAAGCAACCCTGAAAAAAGGTACCCGCTGAAACGGAGGAAGCAGGGCAACAGAGCCTAGCTCAGGTGACAATATTTAAGCCAAAAAGAAAGAAAGAAAGAAAGAAAGGTAGGAAGAAAGAAAAGAGCAAGGGAGTGGAGACCTTGGGAAAGAGCGATACTGAAAAATCTAGCCTCTGACTGACAAAGACTGGCAACACACGTTAGCTCAAGTGCCAATCTTGCAAAGAAAACACACACACTCACACACACACACACTGAGGGACTTGGAGACCTGGGGAAAAAGCAACACTGAGAAATCCACCCTCTGAAGCTGACGAAAATGGGCCACAGAGGCTAGCTCAGGTGGCAATCGTTAAGCAAAAGAAACACACAAGGGCGTGGAGACCTGGGGAAAAAGCAACACGGAGAAATCCACCCTCTGAAACTGACGAAGAAGGGCAACAGATGCTAGCTTAGGTTCAATATTTGAGCAAAAAAAAAAAAAAAAAAAAAAAACCCACACACAAGGGCGTGCAGAACTTGGGAAAGAGCAAGACTGAGAAATCTACCCTCTGAAACTGACAAAGATGGGCCACAGAGGCTAGCTCAGGTGGCAATCGTTAAGCAAAAGAAACACACAAGGGCGTGGAGACCTGGGGAAAAAGCAGCACTGAGAAATGTACCCTCTGAAACTGACGACGATGGGCAACAGAGGCTAGCTCAGGTGGCAATCGTTAAGCAAAAGGAAAACACAAGGGCGTGGAGACCTGGGGAAAAAGCAACACTGAGAAATCCACCCTCTGAAGCTGACGAAAATGGGCAACAGAGGCTACCTCAGGTGGCAATCATTAAGCAAAAAAATAAAATAAAATACAAAACTACAATGGCGAGGAGACCCGGTGAAAAAGCAACCCTGAAAAAAGGTACCCTCTGAAACGGAGGAAGCAGGGCAACAGAGCCTCGCTCAGGTGACAATATTTAAGCCAAAAGAAAGAAAGAAAGAAAGAAAGAAAGAAAGAAAGAAAGAAAGAAAGAAAGAAAGAAAGAAAGAAAGAAAAGAGCAAGGGAGTGGAGACCTTGGGAAAGAGCAATACTGAAAAATCTAGCCTCTGACTGACAAAGACTGGCAACACACGTTAGCTCAAGTGCCAATCTTGCAAAGAAAACACACACACTCACACACACACACACTGAGGGACGTGGAGATCTGGGGAAAAAGCAACACTGAGAAATCCACCCTCTGAAGCTGACGAAAATGGGCCACAGAGGCTAGCTCAGGTGGCAATCGTTAAGCAAAAGAAACACACAAGGGCGTGGAGACCCGGGTAAAAAGCAGCACGGAGAAATCCACCCTCTGAAACTGAGGAACATGGGCAACAGACCCTAGCTCAGGTTGCAACCTTTAAGCAGAAAAGAAAGACACAAGGGCGTGGAGACCCGGGTAAAAAGCAGCACGGAGAAATCCACCCTCTGAAACTGACGAACATGGGCAACAGAGGCTAGCTCAGGTGGCAATCGTTAAGCAAAAGAAACACACAGGGGCGTGGAGACCTGGGCAAAAAGCAGCACTGAGAAATCTACCCTCTGAAACTGACGAAGATGGGCCACAGAGGCTAGCTCAGGTGGCAATCGTTAAGCAAAAGAAACACACAAGGGCGTGGAGACCTGGGGAAAAAGCAACACTGAGAAATCCACCCTCTCAAACTGACGAACATGGGCAACACGGGCTAGCTCAGGTGGCAATTTTTAAGGAAAAATAAAAGGAAGTGCGTGGAGACCTGGGGAAAAAGCAACACGGAGAAATCCACCCTCAGAAACTGAGAAAGAAGCGCAACAAAGGCTAGCTCAGGTGGCAATCGTTAAGCAAAAGAAACACACAAGGGCGTGGAGACCTGGGGAAAAAGCAGCACTGAGAAATGTACCCTCTGAAACTGACGACGATGGGCAACAGAGGCTAGCTCAGGTGGCAATCTTTAAGCAAAAGGGAAACACAAGGGCGTGGAGACCTGGGGAAAAAGCAACACTGAGAATTCTACCCTCTGAAACTGCCGAAGATGGGCAACAGATGCTAGCTTTGGTTCAATATTTGAGCAAAAAAAAAAAAAAAAAAACACACACACACACACACACACAAGGGCGTGCAGAACTTGGGAAAGAGCAAGACTGAGAAATCTACCCTCTGAAACTGACAAAGATGGGCAACAGAGACTAGCTCAGGTGGCAATCGTTAAGCAAAAGAAACACACAAGGGCGTGGAGACCTGGGGAAAAAGCAGCACGGAGAAATCCACACTCTGAAACTGACGAAGATGGGCCACAGAGGCTACCTCAGGTGGCAATCATTAAGCAAAAATATAAAATAAAATAAAAAAACTACAATGGCGAGGAGACCCGGTGAAAAAGCAACCCTGAAAAAAGGTACCCGCTGAAACGGAGGAAGCAGGGCAACAGAGCCTAGCTCAGGTGACAATATTTAAGCCAAAAAGAAAGAAAGAAAGAAAGAAAGGTAGGAAGAAAGAAAAGAGCAAGGGAGTGGAGACCTTGGGAAAGAGCGATACTGAAAAATCTAGCCTCTGACTGACAAAGACTGGCAACACACGTTAGCTCAAGTGCCAATCTTGCAAAGAAAACACACACACTCACACACACACACACTGAGGGACTTGGAGACCTGGGGAAAAAGCAACACTGAGAAATCCACCCTCTGAAGCTGACGAAAATGGGCCACAGAGGCTAGCTCAGGTGGCAATCGTTAAGCAAAAGAAACACACAAGGGCGTGGAGACCTGGGGAAAAAGCAACACGGAGAAATCCACCCTCTGAAACTGACGAAGAAGGGCAACAGATGCTAGCTTAGGTTCAATATTTGAGCAAAAAAAAAAAAAAAAAAAAAAAACCCACACACAAGGGCGTGCAGAACTTGGGAAAGAGCAAGACTGAGAAATCTACCCTCTGAAACTGACAAAGATGGGCCACAGAGGCTAGCTCAGGTGGCAATCGTTAAGCAAAAGAAACACACAAGGGCGTGGAGACCTGGGGAAAAAGCAGCACTGAGAAATGTACCCTCTGAAACTGACGACGATGGGCAACAGAGGCTAGCTCAGGTGGCAATCGTTAAGCAAAAGGAAAACACAAGGGCGTGGAGACCTGGGGAAAAAGCAACACTGAGAAATCCACCCTCTGAAGCTGACGAAAATGGGCAACAGAGGCTACCTCAGGTGGCAATCATTAAGCAAAAAAATAAAATAAAATACAAAACTACAATGGCGAGGAGACCCGGTGAAAAAGCAACCCTGAAAAAAGGTACCCTCTGAAACGGAGGAAGCAGGGCAACAGAGCCTCGCTCAGGTGACAATCTTTAAGCCAAAAAAAAAAAAAGAAAAGAAAAGAGCAAGGGAGTGGAGACCTTGGGAAAGAGCGATACTGAAAAATCTAGCCTCTGAAACTGACAAAGATTGGCAACACACGTTAGCTCAAGTGCCAATCTTGCAAAGAAAACACACACACTCACACACACACACACTGAGGGACTTGGAGACCTGGGGAAAAAGCAACACTGAGAAACCTACCCTCTCAAACTGACGAAGATGGGCAACAGATGCTAGCTTAGGTTCAATATTTGAGCAAAAAAAACACACACACACACACACAAGGGCGTGCAGAACTTGGGAAAGAGCAAGACTGAGAAATCTACCCTCTGAAACTGACAAAGATGGGAAACAGAGGCTTAGCTCAGGTGGCAATCTTTAAGCAGAAAAAAAAACAACAACAACAAAAAAAAACCCTCAATGGAGTGGAGACCCGGGGGAAATCAACACTGAAAAATACAAATACAATGGAAGGCCAATAGACAGAGCAGGCACTTTCACCTGGGGAGGAGGAGGTACGCATGGATGACCAATGAGCGCATGAAAAGATGTGAGCTGTTCCCTGGAAAAGCAAGTGAGAAAATTAGAGGGAGACATTGTGGGGACACATGGGTGAGACTGGCTTCTTCCAAATACAGGAACAGGATCAAACTGCTAGTGAGGTCGCGGAGAAGCCAAGTCAGTCACTCACGCCTCACTGGTGGTGAAGGGAAACGGTATGGCCTCTGTGAAAAATGGCGTGGCGGGTTCCAAAACTCACACGCCGCGGAAACAACCACCGAAAGCGGCAACCTACATAAGCCCTTGGTGTATCTTGCCTCCTAAGAGCGTCTGTATGTAGCTGGAGCCTTGGGTCGTTAAGGCTTCCACAGTGATCTGTGGTGGTGGTGGTGGGGGCCTTGGGCCTTGGGGGTCTCCGCTGGACCTCCAGGAAGTCAGCTTTTGTGGAGTCCCGTGAGTCCTTCCAGGGAGGGAGGCATCCAACCCGAGGGTGGTCTGGAGGGCCCCACTCCCGCCACTCCCGGGGGCTGGGGCGGGGGGCGGGGTGGGGGCTGCGGCCACGTTCCTGTTCATTCACACAGAATCCGGGGCATGAATGTTCTTAGCAGCTCTGTTCCACACAGACCCACACTGGAAACCACACAGACGTCCTGCAAGTCCCATCCCTTGCTCATGTCGCCGGGGCTCCGGAGGAGGGCCACTCTGTAAAAGCGGCCGCCAGATGGCGCCCAACAACCGGCGCGGAGGGGTCAGCGGGAGGGAACCGGCCAGCGAGAGTGCACAGCCTGAGCCCACCGCCGGGTCAGGTCTCTCTCTGTCTACCTCTGTCTCTGTCTCTCTGTCTCTCTGTCTCTGACTCTGTCTCTCTCTCTCTTTCTCTCTGGGCCCGCTTGGGGCGGCCGGGAGGTCACCACGCGAGGCCCCAGGGTGTCCACCTCGGAGCTCCCAGGCAGCACAGGGCAACCCTGGGCGCAGAAGGAGGTCTTGGAAAATCGGCGGGGAGGGGGGTGGGGTGGGTGGGCTTGCCAGGAAGGGGACAGACTCCCCACGTGACTCCTGGGCCGGGCCGGGGCTGCCGGCTGGCTGACGCGGACAGAGGGTGGAAAAGTCCCCGGAGATGCCACGGGGCAGGCCGGGGCTGCCGGCCCCCGATTCCCGGAGCGGCCCGAGCACTTCCCGGGTCCCGGGAGGACTTAGAAAATCAGGGCGGGGTGGGGGGTGGGGGTCGCTGTCAAACCGAAACCATGCACGTCATCAGAGAAGGACCGTGACGACGGAGGAATTGTCCGCAGTCTGTCAGGAATTGTGTGCAGCCTGTCACTTCCGGCCCAGAGGGTCTTTCTAAGGCAGACGGACAGACGGAGCCCACAAGTCGTAGAGGAAAGGACCGAGCCGCTTGGCCGCTGAAAAGTTTACAAGACAAAACGGGTCTCCCTCCGCACGGGGCCACAGCAAAGCCCAAAGACGACACACGGGGGGAGCATGGGTGCAGATTCACGTGTGGTGATAAGAATATGGATTTCAGCAGGGCTTCCCGTCCTCATCAACAAGCAGAAGCACCCAAATGGTGCGGGTTGGGGGCAGAGACCTCACAGCCATTCCCTCCACAAATCGAGTTCCCCGGGACATCCTCACAGCGCCGTGCTGTGAGTGTGTGTGGGTGTTTAAAATGGGGTAAATGTGGACGTGGAACTGCTCCGTGAAACCAAAATAACAACAGTCGTAGATCTTCTTTGGTCATTTAGAAAATTCTTCCCCCTCCCCCCCCCAGCGGTGCACGTATTTCCCTTCCAAATAAGAAGAACGGGAAAGGAGATGTTAAAGGCAAGCAGAGAGAGGAAAACTGTTGCAAAACAAAAGCTGAGCTCCCGTCCGAGGGAGGCCTCCTCCGTTAGAGGCCTAGGAAATCATTCTGACAAAATGGAGGATCTCTGTCTTTGGTGTCGATTCCCTCAGAGGTCAAGAGAAACCTTTTCCAATGTCTTTATCAGGAGGAGACTAGAAGTTAGAGAAAAGTATCCTTTCGAGAGCGAGAAAAACCAATTCTGATTTTGCATCAGCTTCCCTCCGATCTTGAAACTCATTGACTTGATTCCATTCTGTCGATGGAAATAATCCGGAACCAATCTATCCGTGAAAATCGGGGTGAGTTTATTCTGACCTAAGATGTAAGGACTGTGGCCCGGGGCCTTTCTTCCTGAAGGAAGAAAGGGCGCCCGGGAAGTGGGGTGTACAGAGTGCTTCTAGACCCCCAGAGAGGACGTTTCACATAGGATCGAAAGGTCCCTTGGACGATAGTCGCGACACTGCTCTGTCAGCACAGCGATCGACAGACACTGCTGGGTGGCAGGTCTGTTGTCTGGGCCTGGGTGGTCACAGGTGAGCCGGATGGTCAAAGGTGAGCGCAACCATCCGTTCCTAGCCTAAGGAAAGATGCCTCTCCTTAAGGAAAGGCCCGAGCACGGGGAAGCTGCTCCTTTCCCTTAAGGGCATTGGTTCTTGCCGTAGGAAATGTTTAAAGCAGATCTACGATGCGATGCGTGCTCGACGGCCACGTCAGGCCCTTTTGGAAAAACACTGTCAGGCCGAATTAGGCCGACACCCAATGGCTTCCTCATAGACTCCAATAGATCCTATCGCTCGCCATTTCTATCTGTCCACTCGTTCCAATTTTAGGCCACTTGACCACGAACAGACCTTTTTCTCAGATTTTTTTCCCCGTGATCACCTTTTCACAGACAAAACGATCTTTACTTTTTAGGCCCTCTTGCCTGAAGGCAGCCATCTCACTTTCCTTGAACACAAAGATGTTTCCCATATTCACTTTTAGTGGCTTTTTGTTTTGTTTTGTGTTGTTTTGTTTTGAGGACGATGAGCCCTGAGCTAACTGCTGCCAATCCTCCTCTTTTTGCCGAGGAAGGCTGGCCCTGAGCTAACCTCCGTGCCCATCTTCCTCTACTTCATATGTGGGACGCCTACCACCACGTGGCTCGCCCAGCGGTGCCACGTCCACCCCCGGGATCCGAACCGGCGAACCCCGGGCCGGCGAAGTGGAACAGGCACACTTAACCAGCGTGCCACTGGGCCGGCCTAGTGGCTTTCATCGCATTCGTTAAGTAGAATTTTTAACCCTCACGAACCTTAATTTTGGTGAAAACTAAGAAGTCAGCAATTAGGAACTGTCCTTCCCATGAGCAGTCTGTCGCTTGGCCAATTTCTAAACACTTGGCCACTTTTAGAAACATGGGATTTCATAGGTTTATCTCTTCCTTCGCTTTATTTGATTTCATCTCACTTTAGTTTTTGGGTGAGGAAGATCGGCCCTCACAGAGCTGACGCCTGTTGCCAATCTTCCTCTTCTTTCTGCTTGAGGGAGAGCGGGCCCGAGGTAACACCTGCGCCCCACTTCCTTGATCTTGCGGACGGGATGCCACCACAGCCCGGTGTGAGGAGCGGTGGAGGTCCACGCCCGGGATCTGAACCCGAGGACCCCAGGCTGCCGAAGCTGAGTGCAGGAGCTTAACCACTATGCCGCCGTGCCGCCGTCCCCTGTCAAAGCTTTTAATAAAGCACGAGACGTGTTCCTCGATAGACCCAAACGTCTTTTCGTTTCCGTATCCTCACAAACCCAAAGTAGATAAACTTCTATTTAGCCACTCACGTCTCAGGTTCTATCTTACTCGGAAATGATCTACATCGTCAAGGAAATTGTTTTTGTCTTAAGTTTGGCACCCGAGCTAACGACTGTTGCCAATCTTCCGTTTTTGTTTTTTCCCCCCCCCCGATTTTTCTCCCCAAATCCCCCCCATGACATAGTTGTCTATCTTAGTTGAGGGCCGTTCTAGTGGTGGCATGTGGGACGCCGCCTCCACACGGCCCGACGAGCGGTGCCGTGTCCGTGCCCGGGATCTGAACGGGCAAAACCCTGGGCCGCCGAAGGGGAGCGTGGGAACTTAACCACTCGGCCACGGGGCTGCCCCCGTCCGTGGACTTTTTTATCACCTGATTTCACCTCGCAAAACTTCAAAGCTTCAAGTTATCAGAGAGGTTTGGGAAGTTGTTTCTATTTATTTAATTAATTTATTTTTCGAGGAAGACGAGCCCCGAGCTGACACCTGCTGCCAATTCTCCTCTTTTTGCCCCGGGAGAGTGGTCCCGAGCTAACATCCGTGCCCATCCTCCTCCCGTTGATAGGCGGGACGCCGACCACAGCATGGCTCACCAAGCGGCGCCACGTCCGCACCCTGGATCCGAACCGGCGAACCCCTGGCCGACAAAACGGAACGTGCGAACTTAACTGCTGTACCGCCGGGCTGGCCCTTCGGGAAGTTCTTTTCAGGACACGGGCCATAAACTAGAATCACCGCTACAGGTTTATCGGAGCGACATCAGCGTTCGTGGTGGATTGAGTCGTCCCCTCTGTCTCTCCCCTCCAGGGGACAACCAAAGGGACGTCTATCGACCCACCCACCAAGGATTCCCCCCCCCCGCATGGCACAGCAGGATGCCTGAGAGATCCACGCAGCCCTACAGCGGCAAGTCACATTCGCACGGTCAAAATTCAATGGCAGAGGGGGCTGGCCCCGTGGCCGAGTGGTTAAGTTCGCGCGCTCCGCTGCAGGCGGCCCAGTGTTTCGTGGGTTCGAATCCTGGGCGCGGACATGGCACTGTTCATCAGACCACGCTGAGGCAGCGTCCCACATGCCACAACTAGAAGAACCCACAACGAAGAATACACAACTATGTACCGGGGGGCTTTGGGGAGAAAAAGGAAAAAATAAAATCTTTAAAAAAAAAATTCAATGGCAGAGACAAAACGTTAAGGTCAGCGAGAGGGAAGAGAATAACCGGCCCAGGAGCAACGGTGTGAAGAACATGGAGAAGACGGGTCCTAGACGCCGGGGTCCCCGGAGCAGCGATTTCATCAGAGGCCCGCGAACGTCCACGATCTCCACACCACGTTTATGGCCGACTGCGTGTGTGGGTCCTTTGGAATCGACCAGGCTACCGTCTGGGCCACTTTGGGACATCGTGTCTAGCTGCCCCGAGCGGTGGAGCTGTCGTTCGAGTGTAAGATGGGGCCCGTCCGGGGAGAGCATGGGGACGGGGAAAGGGAGGCCGCGGGAAGTCACAGAGTCTGAGGTGTTCGGGGGAGACCGACTCTTCTAAAGTGGAGGCGGTAGAAGGAGAGCAGCAGGATTTTTGGATTTTTGTTCTCTCTGTTAGGTATCTGGGTCCGGAGGAGAGTGGGGCGGGGGGGGGGGATGGTTGTGATGGTGGTGGTGGTGGTGGGTGTGAGGCTGAGGCAGGGCTGGTGTTTCCTTTCCGGGTCAGGTGAAAGAGCTCCTCCAGTGGAGGTTTTTGGACAAGGGGTCTGGTCTGGCAGGATGGGAGGTTGCGGGTCGAGCCACAGGGGAATCTGTCGTAGCTCAGACTCGGGCCTTTGAAGAAATAGACAGAGAGAGGAGTTTTGCTCTGTCTGTCACCGCAGCCGGCACCTCAGGAGCAACAACAGAAGGCTTCCCGAATGAGTGAAGGGGCAGGAGCCAGCGTGCCCCGTGCCTCTCTCAGCCCTGCGCCGGCAGGGAAGGAAGCAGGCAGGCAGGCAGGCAGGCAGGCAGGCAGGCCTCAGGGCTACTCCCGTCCTACTGCCCGGTGGTCCCTGTCCCGGCCCCGCCCCCACTCTCCCCCTGACCCTCACCGCTCCCCAGCCCTCTTCTCAGCCAGAGAGGCGATGGGGGGGGGCGGGGCGGTCCCAGAACAAGTTTCCTCTCATCCACCATCATCTTGCCACCCTGACGACTTGGCCCGAGATCCTGCCTAGGCTGTAGCCGTGTGTGGTTTTCCTGTGGACAAGGGGGCCGGTTCACCATTTCGGAGGAAACCCCTAGCCTTCCACTGCCGAGTCGAGTCGGTGGGACTCGCCAGCCTGGGAGGGGGGGGGGGGGGGGGGGAGGTCAGGCCCATTCATTCCGACGGGCCTGGTGTCAGGGCTTCATTCAAGTGCAGGAAGCTCTCTCCCATGGCCTCGGGCTCTTTTCCATTGAACGGCTTTCTTCAATTCCCCCACCCTTAGGCCGCAGTCCGCCAAGGGCCGGGAGGCAGGGAGGGAAGATGTTGGGGCAGGGTGGCTGTCTGAGAAACTCGCCTCGTCTGGGGCAGAAAGAGTGCCCCCCTCCTTTCTCTAACCCTACTAGACTGCTTGAGGATCACGGACGGTTTGGCTCATCGATGAGCCCTGCGTTATGGGCCCGGCAAGCAAACTCCTAACTGGCAACCCGCTGCTCTAGGCGTGTGTGGGTTTTTTGATCATTCACCTTCAAGTTCGCACGACATTGGTCCGTGTCCCCCGCCCCAGCTTCCCATGGGAAATCCTCCGTCTCTTTCCACAGACTCACTGGCGACTTCACACAGCGCCTGCCTCCTCCTCCTCCTCCTCCTCCTCCCCCCCCCTCCTCCTCCGAAGGAAGGGGCTGACCCCATGGCCGAGCGGTTGAGTTTGCACGCTCCGCTTCAGCGGCCCGGGGCTTCAAAGGTTCGGATCCTGGGCTCGGACACGGTACCGCTCATCAAGCCACGCTGAGGTGGCGTCCCACACGGCAGAACCAGAGGGACCCTCAAAGAGAATATACAACTAGGTACTGGGGTGCTCTGGGGAGAAGAAGAAGAAGGAGGAGGAATAAAAAGAAAAGATAAGATTGGCAATGAGCTCGGGTGCCGGTCTTTAAAAAAAAAAAAAAAAAGAGGAAGAAAGATGGACAAACAGGAACGAATCCCACTGACGGCACCTCCAAATGGTGGGGGGTAGGGGGGTGGGGGGGGTGGGGAGTGGCATCATCGGGCCAATGGTGACTCTAAGTCGTGATCCCGCGGTTGTGTTATTTGATATTTTATCGAATCGATTTATTATTTTATTTTTGAGGAAGATGAGCCCTGAGCGAACATCTGCCGCCAATCCTCCTCTGTCGGCCGAGGAAGACTGGCCCTGAGCTGACATCCGTGCCCATCCCCCTCTACTTTCCAGGTGGGACGCCTGCCACAGCGTGTCTCGCCAAGCGGTGCCGGGTCCTGCGCCCGGGATCCGGACCGGCGAACCCGGGGCCGGCGGAGCGGAACGTGCGAACTTCACCGCCGCGCCACCGGGCCGGCCCCCGGAGTTGTTTTAAAAATCCAGTAAGGGGCTGGCCCCGTGGCCGAGTGGTTAAGTTCGCGCGCTCCGCTGCAGGCGGCCCAGTGTTTCGTCGGTTCGGATCCCGGGCGCGGACACGGCACTGCTCATCAAACCACGCTGAGGCGGCGTCCCACATACCACCGCTAGAAGGACCCACAACGAAGAACACACAACTATGTACCGGGGGGGCTTTGGGGAGAAAAAGGAAAGACAAAAATAAAATCTTCAAAACTCCAATAAAACTTTGAGTGAAGACGACGAGGAGGATGCGAAACGTATCTCACGCCTCCGAGCCGAGCCGTCCGTTTAGGAAGGGGGACGAGGACCCTTTGTAAGCGATGTCCCTTTTTAAGCACCATTCTAAACCACAGAACAGAACTCCCTCTCCTCGACCCGGAGCGACCCGGAGCGAGGAGGTTCCTGGGTGTGTCAGAGAGGGCCACGTCCTCTGCAGCACGAACGAACCGCCAGGGTTCGGCCACGGGAAAGAATTTCTTCCTCTCCAGGCGGACTAAAAGTCGCCGACGGCAGCGGGCGTAGGTGCTATCCTTCCCGTCCAGGAAAGGCAGGGAGAACTTCAGCCGTGAAGAGAAGGAGGTCTTCCTCACTCCCCGTTTCGGGAGGGCCCCTTTGGCAGGGGAGTTTTGTCTCCTGATTTCAAGTCAGGAAGAAAAGGGAGAGAGAGAGAGAGTGTCCTTCTCGTGCCAGGTCGGTCTGAGGGGGACCTCCTCTGGTTTCCTCCCTTCCCAGGGAAGGCCGTTCGCTCCTTCTTCTAGAAAAAGCTCCCAAAGCACCACCGCCCAGGATGGTTGACCTACGCCCATCGTCCCTCCTTTCCCAATCATTTCTACCGCGACAGAGGGACAGAGGCCCCGGCCCCATCCCCATCCCCACCCCCACCCCCATCGCCTGCCTCCTTGATGGCCAAAGGAGCTGCCTCTGAGAATGGAACGGGGCTTGGAAACCTTCTAGAGGGGTGACTCTCACCTGCCTGCCTGCTGGGAAAAGCACCCACGCTGTCCATCGGACTGCCCTTTTGGGCAAACGTAGGCGTGCCACATAGCGATCGACAGCTATGGCGGGGGGGCGGGGGCGGGGTGGCGTGGTGGTGCCCAGGATCCACGACACGTGACGGCTGCGGAGCACGACAGCCCTAAGACCTTGAGGGAGACGGGGTGGCGCGTGAATCCTTTCGGAACGAGAACGACAGGAAACGCTGACGGGGACGTGTTCTCGTCTCGAGAACACACCAACGCCTCGCACGGTGTCTGACCCGGGGTGCCTCTGACTTTTGTCATCAGAGACGATCCTGTCGACCGCCCCTCACGCTTTGGGGAAAAGGGGAGAGGGACTCGGTAGCACGGGAGAAGCCATCCATCCGCCCTTCCTTTCCGTCTTCACGGCTCCTTCTCGTGGAAAACGAGGAAGCCGTCCGGAGGAACGGAACACTGACCCGGGCCAAAGCGTGGCCCAGCCTGAGCCTCCAAAACCTTCTGCTAAGTGAGAGGTGCCAGACATCCAAGGCGACCTACGTTGCGATTCCACACAGAGGAGAGAGCTAGAACGGTCCAACCCTAGAGGGCGACAGCAGATGGCGGCGGCGGCGGCGGCGGCGGCGGCGGCGGCGGCGGCGGTGGTGGTGGTGGTGGTCGTGGTGAGGCAGATCCGGGAGTGGGGCCGTTTTTTCTTTCGGAGGGAGGGGATGGAAACGGAAACCTTCTGGAAATAGATAGCCGTGACGGATGCGCCACCTTGGGGAGAGAGACCCCCGAAGGCCACTGGCTTGTGCCCCGTGGAAAGGATGGATTCGGTGGGATGGGAATTCTACCTCCGTGTAGAGCGTGTGGTAAACCACGAGGTGGGTGGGTGGGTGGATGGCCTCCTGCCTCGCCTCCACCTAGACGTCCACACACAGAGACCGACGAGGGAGGGAGGAGGGAGGGAGGGAGGGAGAGAGACAAGATGGACAGAGGCCGAGGCCGAGGCCGAGGCCGAGGCAGTGAGCGAGTAAGTGATCGACCCCTGGCCATAGGGATTCCTCAGAGGGCGTCTCTTGGCTCCCCAAACGAAGAATGTGTGTGGAGATCGAGAAAGATCACCGACCTAGGAGAACCAGCAAGACTTCCTCACCCTCCAGAGAGCCGCTGGGCCCCTGCCGTCCCTGCCACCGCCACCCCTACCCCTCGCCTTTGCAGCGACGCCAACGAAAGGCAGGCAGACGAGTGGGAGAGTCGTGTGGTGGTGTCCCCCAAGGAAGGTGGGTCCATGCCGACGAGCGGTCGTCGGCGTGTGGAAAAGCCAGAGGCGGGCTGACTAGAAGGAGGGCGTCCTGGGGGAAGGGGCCAGGGTGTGAGGGAGAGAGGCCTGTTTCTCTTCCCCTGTTGGTCCCAAGTCAGGGGCCCAAAGGAGGAAAGCTGTCTGTTCCTTTCCGACTCGGACGGTTCGGGCGGGACCGACGATCCCCGTGGCGGCGCTGGTCGGGGCTTTCTGGACCAGAACCCCTCTCTCCGTCGCCTTTCGACCACACACACGCTTTAGAGGCCAAGAGAAAATGGATCGGGTCTCTCTGTCTCTCTCCCTAGAAAACAAGGGCCGGGGGCCGAGCCCGTGGACGAGCGGTCAAGTACGCGCCCCACCCCGACCCCCGGCTTCGACGGCCCAGGTTTCAACCGGTTCGGATCCTGGGCGCAGCCCCAGACCCAGCATCGCCCTTCAAGCCCACATAGCAGAAACCCGAAAGACCTACCACTGGAACCTACAACTATGGATGGACGGGACGGGACGGGACGGGGCGGGCGGGGCGGGGGCGGGGCGGGGGTGGGGGGGGGGCGGCTTTGGGAGAAGGAAGAAAGAAAAAATAAAAGAAACACAAGGACGGTCATCGCGATAGTTCTTTCCACTTCCATCCATAAGTTAACAGGACCCAAGTTTCCCGACCTCCATTTGGATGCATGTTAACTAAATGGAGAAGCTATTCAAAGGACTCCTCTAAAGAAGTCACGTTCTTCTTTCTAAATGATAATGAAAATCATTGTCACCACCGCTCTTCCGACCCTCCATGTCCAGACGGCCTCCCGCCCCTCCCCCATCCCCAACTCCCGCCCCGCCCCGCCCCGCGCCGACCCCCGCCCCGGCATTCGCCCCGCCCACCTTTCCCTCTCCACTCCTACCCCCCCGCCCCCGCGCGCCCGGGACACCACCCCCCGCACCCCACCCCCCCCCCATCCCGGCCGGGCCACCTGGTCGACCCTCCTCGAACACTATATAAGAGGATGCCGGCAGCCGGTGGCGCCCGACAAGCGGCCTCCTCACCGGCCGGACGGATCAGCCTCGCGGGGGCGGGCGATGGGGAGGCGTTCGTCCAGGTCAGGTCAGGTCAGGTCAGGTCAGGTCGGGGGAGGAGGATGCAGCGCCGGCCGGCCTGGTGCGTGGCCTGGTCCCGATCCACCCCGCGTCTCGTTTCTCGGGCCGGGACGAGTACAGGCGGGGAGGCCGACTCGGTCACGGAAAGCGGCCTTGGGAGGTTTTGGCGAACGTCCCTGTCCCAGGGCCGTCTGCCGACTAGGGGACGGAGTCCTCCTCCATGCGCCTTCTCGCCCCCAGTCGGGCGGGTTG
>NW_027222335.1:0-32858 GCF_041296265.1 Equus caballus
GCAATCATAATTTCTTGAAGGCTTCACTTTGTGCCAGATCCTGTGCCGACTGCTTTGCACCAACTGTCTCATTTAATCCTCACATCCAAAAGGCAGGTTACCGTTATTCTCCCCATTGTCAAGGTGAGGAGGCGGGAAGCAGAAAGATGGCAATCTGCCTGGAATTCACAGAAGGATTCTCTAGGTCATGACATGACTTTTGGACAAGATTTCAAGGTTTAACACATTACAGCGCAGATGCAGATCCCAGTATCACAGAACGTGAAAAACACTGAGTCCTGCCAAATGTCTTAAAACACTAATTATGGATCCTCACAATCTCTTGGCCTGTTTTCTCAGATGAGGGAAAACCCAGCGTGAAAAACCGTTGATGAGATGTCTGCAGAGGAGGACTACGTCTGGTCTTTAAAGCCGGGACCTATCCCAGTAGATTCTGAGTCAGTGGGTCCAGAGTAGGCCTTGAGCGTCTCTGTTCTTTTCCAAAGCCCCACAGGCTACACTTCCGTGCCCTTGGAGTTGGGAAGTCCAGTCATGCCCTACATCGGGACGTTTCAGTCAACAACGGGGGTCCCATCAGATTAGTCCCATATGGCCTAGGTGTGTAGGAGGCTCTGCCATCCAGGTTTAGGAAACTCCGTGGTGTTTGCACAGTCTCGAGATTGCCTGACCATGACACACTCCTCAGAACTCATCCCCACTGTTAAGCAAAGCATGACTATACCGCCTTGGATTCTCCACGGTCCCAGACCTGAACTGTTTAGATGACTGCACACGCAGAGGGCACCGTGTCTGAGGCAGAGAGCAGCTGGAATCACAAAAGCTCTCGACAGAGAGTCAAGGAAAGGCGTGCTCTGCTTACACGGCTCTCTACTTTTCTCTGGGTCTGAACCATTTCCTAGCTAATCTGCTTTTGTTAACCGAGCAGCTTTGCCAAAAAAAAAAAGAAAGAAAAAACACAAAGTTACCAACAAACACTAAACAAACCAATATAAACAATACATATTAAATAAGCCTAACCCTACTATGCTACTGAAAAGGCTTTTATTTCCCTGGGATAATTTGGACAGCATTAGATTGTTTTACCAAGAGCAGCCAAGTCCAGGGAGATTATTTCTAATTCCACAGTGCTGCAGATGCGGTCAGTAGCAACTGCAAGCCGGAAAGGAAACAAAACAAAACAAAGTTGGGTGTAATCCATTCAAGTTCACACGTTTCACCAGGGACAGCCTCCAAGCCTTGAATAGTTAGGTATGCATTTAGCCATTTCTTTAATCAACCACTACTAACGCCTGCTAAAGGCCAGACACTGCTCTAAGTACTTTACGGATATGAAATATCCTCTCACCTTTACACTCACCTATGGAGTGTGTATGATAATCATCCCCGTTTTACAGATCAGGAAACTGACACACAGAATGGTACAGTAACTTGCCCGAGTTCACACAGCCCGTAGGTGGCAGAGCCAGGACCCATGTGACAGAGTCTGGCTCCAGAGTCCACGTTCTGAATCACCACGCTTAGTCCCCAAAAACCTAGAGAAAGCGCCAGCCTCAATCGAAAAGTTTTCTTTTCCCCACCCTACAGTCCCTACGCGGCGGCCCCAGTCTCCAGGGCATGCTTTCAGCTCCTCTGACAGGCCCTACTCCTCCCTTGCCCTGTCCCAACACTCTCCCGCCCAGGTCCTCCTTTTCTTTTAGGCATCTGCTCTCAGCTTCAACATCACTGCCTAAGTCACCAAGTCTAACAGGAAATGCCGTCTTTTCTCAACACTCAACACAAAATTGCTTTTACGTATCTCCTAGGTAATTGGTGGCTGCCTGTCTGTCCTTTCCAACCAGGCTGTGAGGGCCAGTACGTCAAACAGCCTGTCAGTCTTGCTCACCAAGTGTCCAGACCACTGAACACGCACCGACCAGAGGAAAGGAAGGACTTGTCCCAAAGTCAACTCTCCAGACTTTCTGTGCAAGGAGGGAACGAACGGAGCACCCTCCAGCCTCACGCTTTCTCTTCCATGCTTTCAAGTGTGGGGCACATACCTCTGCTCACAACGCTCCCCGGACAGCCCCCACTGCACCCCTAACAGGTAGACTTCTGCACAGTCAAGGGCTTTGGAAAGCACTGGCTCTGCACACAAATCTTACGTGGCCCTCGACAGGCCACTGCCCCTGAACCGGCCTGAGCTTCAGGCCCACAACAGGCTTCGTGAAAACCCCAACGGAACGTAGCCTCGAAAAGAGGGAGACCCGCACTCCTCAGAACGCCTCGAGACCAGTGTCCTTATCGACTTCGCGTCTGTCCTTCCAAGAAGCCAAGACCACGGCTGGCGCTTCAGCGCCCGACTCCCGGGCACCGCATGCCCAGGCTGGCCCCTGGGCAGGTGCCCGGCACACACCGCCCGTTCCACGAACGCCTCAAGCGCACGAAGAGACCCCCTCGCTCCCCGCGCCGCGCAGCTGTCCCGCGACCTGACGGGCACCTCTCGGCGCACAAGCCTATTCCTCAGGGACACGCTCGCCTCCCACCAGCCCCCAGGCCCACGCCCACGCCCCCCAGGTACCTCTCTCAGATGGAATCCTCTTCGCAGGCGCCCTGGTCGTCCGTGTCCGGCGAGCAGGAAGAGCGGGAGCTGAAGGACGGCCTCCTCAGGCTAGCGGCCGTGGCTGTGCACGGCCCGGGCTGCTGTGCCCAGCGGGGACGCGGAGCGCCGTCCACGGACGCCGGGGGAACGGACGAGCCCGGCCCGGGAGAGAGCAGCACAGCGCGGCCGGACTCCGCCGGGCTCGGCTCTGGGCAGGCAGGCGCGGCTCGCCGACGCCTCCCACGCCTCCCAGGACGGCGGCCCAGCAGCCGCGCGCTCCTCTCCTCTCCTCGCGCGCGCGCGCGCGCCGCCGCCCAGACGCTGCCCGGCCGTTGCCCCGCCCCCCCCCCCCTCCGGCGGTGGACTGCGGACAGCGACGGGGACACCCTCCTGGGAGAACTCCTGCGGCCCCGCCCACATGCTTGGGACCTTCGCGGAGCGGGAAGGTGCGCTGACAGGGACGCAGGGTCCCCGCTACGCTCGCTCTCGGGGAACTGCAGCCTCCTCCCTCGGCTTTCACTTGAATGTCACACCCGAAACCATGCAACGTCTACAAGCAAACATAGGCAGTGTGCTCTTTGACATCAGTCTTAGCAGCCTATTTTCAAGTACCACGTCTGACTGGGCAAGGGAAACAAAATACAAAATGAACAAACGGGACTACATCAAAGTCAAAAAACATCCTCTGCACCGCAAAGGAAACCATCCACAAAACCAAAACACAACCTAACAACTGGGAGAAGATTCTTGCAAACCGTATATCGGATAAGGGGTTAATATCCAAAACACAGAAAGAACTCATACATCTCAACAGCAAAAAACATCAACAACCCAATTGAAAAGGCGGGCAAAAGATCTGAGCAGTGATTTCTCCAAAGAAGGTATACGGATGGCCAACAGGCATATGGAAAGGGACTCAACATCCTTAGCGATCAGAGAAATGCAAATCACAACTACAAGGAGATGTCCCCTTACTCTGCTCAGAATGGCTCTAATTAACAAGACAAGAGACAAGTGTCGGAGAGGATGTGCAGAGAAGGGAACTCTCCTGCACTGCTGGTGGGAGGGCAGACTGGTGCAGCCACTACGGAAAGCAGGATGGAGTATCCTCAGAAAACTAAGAATACATCTACCATATGTATGATCCAGCTAGCCCACTGCTGGCTATTCATCCAAAGAACTTGAAAACACCAATGCAGAGGGACACATGCACCCCTAGGCTCACTGCAGCATTATTCACAACAGCCAAAACTTGGAAGCAACCTAGGTGCCCATCAAGGGAAGAATGGATAAAGAAGATGTGGTATGTATACACAATGGAATGCCACTCGGCCCTAAGAAATGATGAGATCCGCCCATTTGTGACAACGTCGATGGACCTTGAGGGTATTATGTGAAGTGAAATAAATCAGAGGGACAAAGTCAAACACCGTGTGATCTCACTCATAAGGAGAAGATAAAAACAACGACAAACGCACACAGAGCAAAGGAGATTGCATTGGTGGTTACCATAGGGGGAGGGGGGAGGGGAGAGAGCCAAAGGGGTGATGAGGCTCACATGTGAGGTGACGGACTATCATTAGTTTTCGGGTGGTGAACACGATGTAATCTACACAGAATTCAAAATATATTACAACGTACATCTGAAAGCTATATCATCTTAGGATCCACTGTTACTGCAATAAAATAAAATAAAATAAAATAAAATAAAATAAAATAAAATAAAATAAAAAGTGTAGGAGCCTCAAGAGGCTAACAGGCTTTTGAAAAGTTATTCCAGGGATTTTTATGGCTTAGCTCAGGGCGGCAGACACCAGCCTGAGACACAGCTGTGGCACAGCTACTAACTTCAACTAAACTGTATTCCGACTGGAGGGAAATCAAAACTACTGCAATCATAATTTCTTGAAGGCTTCACTTTGTGCCAGATCCTGTGCCGACTGCTTTGCACCAACTGTCTCATTTAATCCTCACATCCAAAAGGCAGGTTACCGTTATTCTCCCCATTGTCAAGGTGAGGAGGCGGAAGCAGAAAGATGGCAATCTGCCTGGAATTCACAGAAGGATTCTCTAGGTCATGACATGACTTTTGGACAAGATTTCAAGGTTTAACACATTACAGTGCAGATGCAGATCCCAGTATCACAGAACGTGAAAAACACTGAGTCCTGCCAAATGTCTTAAAACACTAATTATGGATCCTCACAATCTCTTGGCCTGTTTTCTCAGATGAGGGAAAACCCAGCGTGAAAAACCGTTGATGAGATGTCTGCAGAGGAGGACTACGTCTGGTCTTTAAAGCCGGGACCTATCCCAGTAGATTCTGAGTCAGTGGGTCCAGAGTAGGCCTTGAGCGTCTCTGTTCTTTTCCAAAGCCCCACAGGCTACACTTCCGTGCCCTTGGAGTTGGGAAGTACAGTCATGCCCTACATCGGGACGTTTCAGTCAACAACGGGGGTCCCATCAGATTAGTCCCATATGGCCTAGGTGTGTAGGAGGCTCTGCCATCCAGGTTTAGGAACTCCGTGGTGTTTGCTCAGTCTCGAGATTGCCTGACCATGACACACTCCTCAGAACTCATCCCCACTGTTAAGCAAAGCATGACTATACCGCCTTGGATTCTCCACGGTCCCAGACCTGAACTGTTTAGATGACTGCACACGCAGAGGGCACCGTGTCTGAGGCAGAGAGCAGCTGGAATCACAAAAGCTCTCGACAGAGAGTCAAGGAAAGGCGTGCTCTGCTTACACGACTCTCTACTTTTCTCTGGGTCTGAACCATTTCCTAGCTAATCTGCTTTTTTTAACCGAGCAGCTTTGCCAAAAAAAAAAAAAAAGAAAAAACACAAAGTTACCAACAAACACTAAACAAACCAATATAAACAATACATATTAAATAAGCCTAACCCTACTATGCTACTGAAAAGGCTTTTATTTCCCTGGGATAATTTGGACAGCATTAGATTGTTTTACCAAGAGCAGCCAAGTCCAGGGAGATTATTTCTAATTCCACAGTGCTGCAGATGCGGTCAGTAGCAACTTCAAGCCGGAAAGGAAACAAAACAAAGTTGGGTGTAATCCATTCAAGTTCAGACGTTTCACCAGGGACAGCCTCCAAGCCTTGAATAGTTAGGTATGCATTTAGCCATTTCTTTAGTCAACCACTACTAACGCCTGCTAAAGGCCAGACACTGCTCTAAGTACTTTACGGATATGAAATATCCTCTCACCTTTACACTCACCTATGGAGTGTGTATGATAATCATCCCCGTTTTACAGATCAGGAAACTGACACACAGAATGGTACACTAACTTGCCCAAGTTCACACAGCCCGTAGGTGGCAGAGCCAGGACCCATGTGACAGAGTCTGGCTCCAGAGTCCACGTTCTGAATCACCACGCTTAGTCCCCAAAAACCTAGAGAAAGCGCCAGCCTCAATCGAAAAGTTTTCTTTTCCCCACCCTACAGTCCCTACGCGGCGGCCCCAGTCTCCAGGGCATGCTTTCAGCTCCTCTGACAGGCCCTACTCCTCCCTTGCCCTGTCCCAACACTCTCCCGCCCAGGTCCTCCTTTTCTTTTAGGCATCTGCTCTCAGCTTCAACATCACTGCCTAAGTCACCAAGTCTAACAGGAAATGCCGTCTTTCTCAACACTCAACACAAAATTGCTTTTACGTATCTCCTAGGTAATTGGTGGCTGCCTGTCTGTCCTTTCCAACCAGGCTGTGAGGGCCAGTACGTCAAACAGCCTGTCAGTCTTGCTCACCAAGTGTCCAGACCACTGAACACGCACCGACCAGAGGAAAGGAAGGACTTGTCCCAAAGTCAACTCTCCAGACTTTCTGTGCAAGGAGGGAACGAACGGAGCACCCTCCAGCCTCACGCTTTCTCTTCCATGCTTTCAAGTGTGGGGCACATACCTCTGCTCACAACGCTCCCCGGACAGCCCCCACTGCACCCCTAACAGGTAGACTTCTGCACAGTCAAGGGCTTTGGAAAGCACTGGCTCTGCACACAAATCTTACGTGGCCCTCGACAGGCCACTGCCCCTGAACCGGCCTGAGCTTCAGGCCCACAACAGGCTTCGTGAAAACCCCAACGGAACGTAGCCTCGAAAAGAGGGAGACCCGCACTCCTCAGAACGCCTCGAGACCAGTGTCCTTATCGACTTCGCGTCTGTCCTTCCAAGAAGCCAAGACCACGGCTGGCGCTTCAGCGCCCGACTCCCGGGCACCGCATGCCCAGGCTGGCCCCTGGGCAGGTGCCCGGCACACACCGCCCGTTTCACGAACGCCTCAAGCGCACGAAGAGACCCCCTCGCTCCCCGCGCCGCACAGCTGTCCCGCGACCTGACGGGCACCTCTCGGCGCACAAGCCTATTCCTCAGGGACACGCTCGCCTCCCACCAGCCCCCAGGCCCACGCCCACGCCCCCCAGGTACCTCTCTCAGATGGAATCCTCTTCGCAGGCGCCCTGGTCGTCCGTGTCCGGCGAGCAGGAAGAGCGGGAGCTGAAGGACGGCCTCCTCAGGCTAGCGGCCGTGGCTGTGCACGGCCCGGGCTGCTGTGCCCAGCGGGGACGCGGAGCGCCGTCCACGGACGCCGGGGGAACGGACGAGCCCGGCCCGGGAGAGAGCAGCACAGCGCGGCCGGACTCCGCCGGGCTCGGCTCTGGGCAGGCAGGCGCGGCTCGCCGACGCCTCCCACGCCTCCCAGGACGGCGGCCCAGCAGCCGCGCGCTCCTCTCCTCTCCTCGCGCGCGCGCGCGCGCCGCCGCCCAGACGCTGCCCGGCCGTTGCCCCGCCCCCCCCCCTCCGGCGGTGGACTGCGGACAGCGACGGGGACACCCTCCTGGGAGAACTCCTGCGGCCCCGCCCACATGCTTGGGACCTTCGCGGAGCGGGAAGGTGCGCTGACAGGGACGCAGGGTCCCCGCTACGCTCGCTCTCGGGGAACTGCAGCCTCCTCCCTCGGCTTTCACTTGAATGTCACACCCGAAACCATGCAACGTCTACAAGCAAACATAGGCAGTGTGCTCTTTGACATCAGTCTTAGCAGCCTATTTTCAAGTACCACGTCTGACTGGGCAAGGGAAACAAAATACAAAATGAACAAACGGGACTACATCAAAGTCAAAAAACATCCTTTGCACCGCAAAGGAAACCATCCACAAAACCAAAACACAACCTAACAACTGGGAGAAGATTCTTGCAAACCGTATATCGGATAAGGGGTTAATATCCAAAACACAGAAAGAACTCATACATCTCAACAGCAAAAAACATCAACAACCCAATTGAAAAGGCGGGCAAAAGATCTGAGCAGTGATTTCTCCAAAGAAGGTATACGGATGGCCAACAGGCATATGGAAAGGGACTCAACATCCTTAGCGATCAGAGAAATGCAAATCACAACTACAAGGAGATGTCCCCTTACTCTGGTCAGAATGGCTCTAATTAACAAGACAAGAGACAAGTGTCGGAGAGGATGTGCAGAGAAGGGAACTCTCCTGCACTGCTGGTGGGAGGGCAGACTGGTGCAGCCACTACGGAAAGCAGGATGGAGTATCCTCAGAAAACTAAGAATACATCTACCATATGTATGATCCAGCTAGCCCACTGCTGGCTATTCATCCAAAGAACTTGAAAACACCAATGCAGAGGGACACATGCACCCCTAGGCTCACTGCAGCATTATTCACAACAGCCAAAACTTGGAAGCAACCTAGGTGCCCATCAAGGGAAGAATGGATAAAGAAGATGTGGTATGTATACACAATGGAATGCCACTCGGCCCTAAGAAATGATGAGATCCGCCCATTTGTGACAACGTCGATGGACCTTGAGGGTATTATGTGAAGTGAAATAAATCAGAGGGACAAAGTCAAACACCGTGTGATCTCACTCATAAGGAGAAGATAAAAACAACGACAAACGCACACAGAGCAAAGGAGATTGCATTGGTGGTTACCATAGGGGGAGGGGGGAGGGGAGAGAGCCAAAGGGGTGATGAGGCTCACATGTGAGGTGACGCACTATCATTAGTTTTCGGGTGGTGAACACGATGTAATCTACACAGAATTCAAAATATATTACAACGTACATCTGAAAGCTATATCATCTTAGGATCCACTGTTACTGCAATAAAATAAAATAAAATAAAATAAAATAAAATAAAATAAAATAAAAAAGTGTAGGAGCCTCAAGAGGCTAACAGGCTTTTGAAAAGTTATTCCAGGGATCTTTATGGCTTAGCTCAGGGCGGCAGGCACCAGCCTGAGACACAGCTGTGACACAGCCACCAACTTCAAGTAAACTATATTCCGACTGGAGGGAAATCAAGACTACTGTCATCATAATTGATTGAAGGCTTCACTTTGTGCCAGATCCTGCACCGACTGCTCTACACCAACTGTCTCATTTAATCCTCACATCCAAAAGGTAGGTTACTGTTATTCTCCCCATTGCAAAGGTGAGGAGGCGGAAGCAGAAAGATGGCAATCTGCCTGCAATTCACAGAAGGATTCCCTAGGTAATGACATGACTTTTGGACAAGGTTTCAAGGTTTCACACATTCCAGTGGAGATGCAGATCCCAGAATGTGAAAAACACCGAGTCCTGCTAAAGGTCTTAAAACACTAATTATGGATCCTCACAATCTCTTGGCCTGTTTTCTCAGAGGAGGGAAAACCCACTGTGAAAAACCGTTGAGGAGATGTCTGCAGAGGAGGACTACGTCTGGTCTTTAAAGCCGGGAACTATCCCAGTAGATTCTGAGTCAGTGGGTCCAGAGTAGGCCTTGAGCGTCTCTGTTCTTTTCCAAAGCCCCACAGGCTACACTTCCGTGCCCCTGGAGTTGGGAAGTCCGGTCATGCCCTACCTCGGGACGTTTCAGTCAACAACGGGGGTCCCATCAGATTAGTCCCATATGGCCTAGGTGTGTAGGAGGCTCTGCCATCCAGGTTTAGGAACTCCGTGGTGTTTGCACAGTCTCGAGATTGCCTGACCATGACACACTCCTCAGAACTCATCCCCACTGTTAAGCAAAGCATGACTATACCGCCTTGGATTCTCCACGGTCCCAGACCTGAACTGTTTAGATGACTGCACACGCAGAGGGCACCGTGTCTGAGGCAGAGAGCAGCTGGAATCACAAAAGCTCTCGACAGAGAGTCAAGGAAAGGCGTGCTCTGCTTACACGACTCTCTACTTTTCTCTGGGTCTGAACCATTTCCTAGCTAATCTGCTTTTTTTAACCGAGCAGCTTTGCCAAAAAAAAAAAAAAAAGAAAAAACACAAAGTTACCAACAAACACTAAACAAACCAATATAAACAATACATATTAAATAAGCCTAACCCTACTATGCTACTGAAAAGGCTTTTATTTCCCTGGGATAATTTGGACAGCATTAGATTGTTTTACCAAGAGCAGCCAAGTCCAGGGAGATTATTTCTAATTCCACAGTGCTGCAGATGCGGTCAGTAGCAACTGCAAGCCGGAAAGGAAACAAAACAAAGTTGGGTGTAATCCATTCAAGTTCACACGTTTCACCAGGGACAGCCTCCAAGCCTTGAATAGTTAGGTATGCATTTAGCCATTTCTTTAATCAACCACTACTAACGCCTGCTAAAGGCCAGACACTGCTCTAAGTACTTTACGGATATGAAATATCCTCTCACCTTTACACTCACCTATGGAGTGTGTATGATAATCATCCCCGTTTTACAGATCAGGAAACTGACACACAGAATGGTACAGTAACTTGCCCGAGTTCACACAGCCCGTAGGTGGCAGAGCCAGGACCCATGTGACAGAGTCTGGCTCCAGAGTCCACGTTCTGAATCACCACGCTTAGTCCCCAAAAACCTAGAGAAAGCGCCAGCCTCAATCGAAAAGTTTTCTTTTCCCCACCCTACAGTCCCTACGCGGCGGCCCCAGTCTCCAGGGCATGCTTTCAGCTCCTCTGACAGGCCCTACTCCTCCCTTGCCCTGTCCCAACACTCTCCCGCACAGGTCCTCCTTTTCTTTTAGGCATCTGCTCTCAGCTTCAACATCACTGCCTAAGTCACCAAGTCTAACAGGAAATGCCGTCTTTCTCAACACTCAACACAAAATTGCTTTTACGTATCTCCTAGGTAATTGGTGGCTGCCTGTCTGTCCTTTCCAACCAGGCTGTGAGGGCCAGTACGTCAAACAGCCTGTCAGTCTTGCTCACCAAGTGTCCAGACCACTGAACACGCACCGACCAGAGGAAAGGAAGGACTTGTCCCAAAGTCAACTCTCCAGACTTTCTGTGCAAGGAGGGAACGAACGGAGCACCCTCCAGCCTCACGCTTTCTCTTCCATGCTTTCAAGTGTGGGGCACATACCTCTGCTCACAACGCTCCCCGGACAGCCCCCACTGCACCCCTAACAGGTAGACTTCTGCACAGTCAAGGGCTTTGGAAAGCACTGGCTCTGCACACAAATCTTACGTGGCCCTCGACAGGCCACTGCCCCTGAACCGGCCTGAGCTTCAGGCCCACAACAGGCTTCGTGAAAACCCCAACGGAACGTAGCCTCGAAAAGAGGGAGACCCGCACTCCTCAGAACGCCTCGAGACCAGTGTCCTTATCGACTTCGCGTCTGTCCTTCCAAGAAGCCAAGACCACGGCTGGCGCTTCAGCGCCCGACTCCCGGGCACCGCATGCCCAGGCTGGCCCCTGGGCAGGTGCCCGGCACACACCGCCCGTTTCACGAACGCCTCAAGCGCACGAAGAGACCCCCTCGCTCCCCGCGCCGCACAGCTGTCCCGCGACCTGACGGGCACCTCTCGGCGCACAAGCCTATTCCTCAGGGACACGCTCGCCTCCCACCAGCCCCCAGGCCCACGCCCACGCCCCCCAGGTACCTCTCTCAGATGGAATCCTCTTCGCAGGCGCCCTGGTCGTCCGTGTCCGGCGAGCAGGAAGAGCGGGAGCTGAAGGACGGCCTCCTCAGGCTAGCGGCCGTGGCTGTGCACGGCCCGGGCTGCTGTGCCCAGCGGGGATGCGGAGCGCCGTCCACGGACGCCGGGGGAACGGACGAGCCCGGCCCGGGAGAGAGCAGCACAGCGCGGCTGGACTCCGCCGGGCTCGGCTCTGGGCAGGCAGGCGCGGCTCGCCGACGCCTCCCACGCCTCCCAGGACGGCGGCCCAGCAGCCGCGCGCTCCTCTCCTCTCCTCGCGCGCGCGCGCGCGCCGCCGCCCAGACGCTGCCCGGCCGTTGCCCCGCCCCCCCCCTCCGGCGGTGGACTGCGGACAGCGACGGGGACACCCTCCTGGGAGAACTCCTGCGGCCCCGCCCACATGCTTGGGACCTTCGCGGAGCGGGAAGGTGCGCTGACAGGGACGCAGGGTCCCCGCTACGCTCGCTCTCGGGGAACTGCAGCCTCCTCCCTCGGCTTTCACTTGAATGTCACACCCGAAACCATGCAACGTCTACAAGCAAACATAGGCAGTGTGCTCTTTGACATCAGTCTTAGCAGCCTATTTTCAAGTACCACGTCTGACTGGGCAAGGGAAACAAAATACAAAATGAACAAACGGGACTACATCAAAGTCAAAAAACATCCTCTGCACCGCAAAGGAAACCATCCACAAAACCAAAACACAACCTAACAACTGGGAGAAGATTCTTGCAAACCGTATATCGGATAAGGGGTTAATATCCAAAACACAGAAAGAACTCATACATCTCAACAGCAAAAAACATCAACAACCCAATTGAAAAGGCGGGCAAAAGATCTGAGCAGTGATTTCTCCAAAGAAGGTATACGGATGGCCAACAGGCATATGGAAAGGGACTCAACATCCTTAGCGATCAGAGAAATGCAAATCACAACTACAAGGAGATGTCCCCTTACTCTGGTCAGAATGGCTCTAATTAACAAGACAAGAGACAAGTGTCGGAGAGGATGTGCAGAGAAGGGAACTCTCCTGCACTGCTGGTGGGAGGGCAGACTGGTGCAGCCACTACGGAAAGCAGGATGGAGTATCCTCAGAAAACTAAGAATACATCTACCATATGTATGATCCAGCTAGCCCACTGCTGGCTATTCATCCAAAGAACTTGAAAACACCAATGCAGAGGGACACATGCACCCCTAGGCTCACTGCAGCATTATTCACAACAGCCAAAACTTGGAAGCAACCTAGGTGCCCATCAAGGGAAGAATGGATAAAGAAGATGTGGTATGTATACACAATGGAATGCCACTCGGCCCTAAGAAATGATGAGATCCGCCCATTTGTGACAACGTCGATGGACCTTGAGGGTATTATGTGAAGTGAAATAAATCAGAGGGACAAAGTCAAACACCGTGTGATCTCACTCATAAGGAGAAGATAAAAACAACGACAAACGCACACAGAGCAAAGGAGATTGCATTGGTGGTTACCATAGGGGGAGGGGGGAGGGGAGAGAGCCAAAGGGGTGATGAGGCTCACATGTGAGGTGACGCACTATCATTAGTTTTCGGGTGGTGAACACGATGTAATCTACACAGAATTCAAAATATATTACAACGTACATCTGAAAGCTATATCATCTTAGGATCCACTGTTACTGCAATAAAATAAAATAAAATAAAATAAAATAAAATAAAAAAGTGTAGGAGCCTCAAGAGGCTAACAGGCTTTTGAAAAGTTATTCCAGGGATCTTTATGGCTTAGCTCAGGGCGGCAGGCACCAGCCTGAGACACAGCTGTGACACAGCCACCAACTTCAAGTAAACTATATTCCGACTGGAGGGAAATCAAGACTACTGTCATCATAATTGATTGAAGGCTTCACTTTGTGCCAGATCCTGCACCGACTGCTCTACACCAACTGTCTCATTTAATCCTCACATCCAAAAGGTAGGTTACTGTTATTCTCCCCATTGCAAAGGTGAGGAGGCGGAAGCAGAAAGATGGCAATCTGCCTGCAATTCACAGAAGGATTCCCTAGGTAATGACATGACTTTTGGACAAGGTTTCAAGGTTTCACACATTCCAGTGGAGATGCAGATCCCAGAATGTGAAAAACACCGAGTCCTGCTAAAGGTCTTAAAACACTAATTATGGATCCTCACAATCTCTTGGCCTGTTTTCTCAGAGGAGGGAAAACCCACTGTGAAAAACCGTTGAGGAGATGTCTGCAGAGGAGGACTACGTCTGGTCTTTAAAGCCGGGAACTATCCCAGTAGATTCTGAGTCAGTGGGTCCAGAGTAGGCCTTGAGCGTCTCTGTTCTTTTCCAAAGCCCCACAGGCTACACTTCCGTGCCCCTGGAGTTGGGAAGTCCGGTCATGCCCTACCTCGGGACGTTTCAGTCAACAACGGGGGTCCCATCAGATTAGTCCCATATGGCCTAGGTGTGTAGGAGGCTCTGCCATCCAGGTTTAGGAACTCCGTGGTGTTTGCACAGTCTCGAGATTGCCTGACCATGACACACTCCTCAGAACTCATCCCCACTGTTAAGCAAAGCATGACTATACCGCCTTGGATTCTCCACGGTCCCAGACCTGAACTGTTTAGATGACTGCACACGCAGAGGGCACCGTGTCTGAGGCAGAGAGCAGCTGGAATCACAAAAGCTCTCGACAGAGAGTCAAGGAAAGGCGTGCTCTGCTTACACGACTCTCTACTTTTCTCTGGGTCTGAACCATTTCCTAGCTAATCTGCTTTTTTTAACCGAGCAGCTTTGCCAAAAAAAAAAAAAAAGAAAAAACACAAAGTTACCAACAAACACTAAACAAACCAATATAAACAATACATATTAAATAAGCCTAACCCTACTATGCTACTGAAAAGGCTTTTATTTCCCTGGGATCATTTGGACAGCATTAGATTGTTTTACCAAGAGCAGCCAAGTCGAGGCAGATTATTTCTAATTCCACAGTGCTGCAGATGCGGTCAGTAGCAACTGCAAGCCGGAAAGGAAACAAAACAAAGTTGGGTGTAATCCATTCCAGTTCACACGTTTCACCAGGGACAGCCTCCAAGCCTTGAATAGTTAGGTATGCATTTAGCCATTTCTTTAATCAACCACTACTAACGCCTGCTAAAGGCCAGACACTGCTCTAAGTACTTTACGGATATGAAATATCCTCTCACCTTTACACTCACCTATGGAGTGTGTATGATAATCATCCCCGTTTTACAGATCAGGAAACTGACACACAGAATGGTACAGTAACTTGCCCGAGTTCACACAGCCCGTAGGTGGCAGAGCCAGGACCCATGTGACAGAGTCTGGCTCCAGAGTCCACGTTCTGAATCACCACGCTTGGTCCCCAAAAACCTAGAGAAAGCGCCAGCCTCAATCGAAAAGTTTTCTTTTCCCCACCCTACAGTCCCTACGCGGCGGCCCCAGTCTCCAGGGCATGCTTTCAGCTCCTCTGACAGGCCCTACTCCTCCCTTGCCCTGTCCCAACACTCTCCCGCACAGGTCCTCCTTTTCTTTTAGGCATCTGCTCTCAGCTTCAACATCACTGCCTAAGTCACCAAGTCTAACAGGAAATGCCGTCTTTCTCAACACTCAACACAAAATTGCTTTTACGTATCTCCTAGGTAATTGGTGGCTGCCTGTCTGTCCTTTCCAACCAGGCTGTGAGGGCCAGTACGTCAAACAGCCTGTCAGTCTTGCTCACCAAGTGTCCAGACCACTGAACACGCACCGACCAGAGGAAAGGAAGGACTTGTCCCAAAGTCAACTCTCCAGACTTTCTGTGCAAGGAGGGAACGAACGGAGCACCCTCCAGCCTCACGCTTTCTCTTCCATGCTTTCAAGTGTGGGGCACATACCTCTGCTCACAACGCTCCCCGGACAGCCCCCACTGCACCCCTAACAGGTAGACTTCTGCACAGTCAAGGGCTTTGGAAAGCACTGGCTCTGCACACAAATCTTACGTGGCCCTCGACAGGCCACTGCCCCTGAACCGGCCTGAGCTTCAGGCCCACAACAGGCTTCGTGAAAACCCCAACGGAACGTAGCCTCGAAAAGAGGGAGACCCGCACTCCTCAGAACGCCTCGAGACCAGTGTCCTTATCGACTTCGCGTCTGTCCTTCCAAGAAGCCAAGACCACGGCTGGCGCTTCAGCGCCCGACTCCCGGGCACCGCATGCCCAGGCTGGCCCCTGGGCAGGTGCCCGGCACACACCGCCCGTTTCACGAACGCCTCAAGCGCACGAAGAGACCCCCTCGCTCCCCGCGCCGCACAGCTGTCCCGCGACCTGACGGGCACCTCTCGGCGCACAAGCCTATTCCTCAGGGACACGCTCGCCTCCCACCAGCCCCCAGGCCCACGCCCACGCCCCCCAGGTACCTCTCTCAGATGGAATCCTCTTCGCAGGCGCCCTGGTCGTCCGTGTCCGGCGAGCAGGAAGAGCGGGAGCTGAAGGACGGCCTCCTCAGGCTAGCGGCCGTGGCTGTGCACGGCCCGGGCTGCTGTGCCCAGCGGGGACGCGGAGCGCCGTCCACGGACGCCGGGGGAACGGACGAGCCCGGCCCGGGAGAGAGCAGCACAGCGCGGCCGGACTCCGCCGGGCTCGGCTCTGGGCAGGCAGGCGCGGCTCGCCGACGCCTCCCACGCCTCCCAGGACGGCGGCCCAGCAGCCGCGCGCTCCTCTCCTCTCCTCGCGCGCGCGCGCGCGCCGCCGCCCAGACGCTGCCCGGCCGTTGCCCCGCCCCCCCCCCCTCCGGCGGTGGACTGCGGACAGCGACGGGGACACCCTCCTGGGAGAACTCCTGCGGCCCCGCCCACATGCTTGGGACCTTCGCGGAGCGGGAAGGTGCGCTGACAGGGACGCAGGGTCCCCGCTACGCTCGCTCTCGGGGAACTGCAGCCTCCTCCCTCGGCTTTCACTTGAATGTCACACCCGAAACCATGCAACGTCTACAAGCAAACATAGGCAGTGTGCTCTTTGACATCAGTCTTAGCAGCCTATTTTCAAGTACCACGTCTGACTGGGCAAGGGAAACAAAATACAAAATGAACAAACGGGACTACATCAAAGTCAAAAAACATCCTCTGCACCGCAAAGGAAACCATCCACAAAACCAAAACACAACCTAACAACTGGGAGAAGATTCTTGCAAACCGTATATCGGATAAGGGGTTAATATCCAAAACACAGAAAGAACTCATACATCTCAACAGCAAAAAACATCAACAACCCAATTGAAAAGGCGGGCAAAAGATCTGAGCAGTGATTTCTCCAAAGAAGGTATACGGATGGCCAACAGGCATATGGAAAGGGACTCAACATCCTTAGCGATCAGAGAAATGCAAATCACAACTACAAGGAGATGTCCCCTTACTCTGGTCAGAATGGCTCTAATTAACAAGACAAGAGACAAGTGTCGGAGAGGATGTGCAGAGAAGGGAACTCTCCTGCACTGCTGGTGGGAGGGCAGACTGGTGCAGCCACTACGGAAAGCAGGATGGAGTATCCTCAGAAAACTAAGAACACATCTACCATATGTATGATCCAGCTAGCCCACTGCTGGCTATTCATCCAAAGAACTTGAAAACACCAATGCAGAGGGACACATGCACCCCTAGGCTCACTGCAGCATTATTCACAACAGCCAAAACTTGGAAGCAACCTAGGTGCCCATCAAGGGAAGAATGGATAAAGAAGATGTGGTATGTATACACAATGGAATGCCACTCGGCCCTAAGAAATGATGAGATCCGCCCATTTGTGACAACGTCGATGGACCTTGAGGGTATTATGTGAAGTGAAATAAATCAGAGGGACAAAGTCAAACACCGTGTGATCTCACTCATAAGGAGAAGATAAAAACAACGACAAACGCACACAGAGCAAAGGAGATTGCATTGGTGGTTACCATAGGGGGAGGGGGGAGGGGAGAGAGCCAAAGGGGTGATGAGGCTCACATGTGAGGTGACGGACTATCATTAGTTTTCGGGTGGTGAACACGATGTAATCTACACAGAATTCAAAATATATTACAACGTACATCTGAAAGCTATATCATCTTAGGATCCACTGTTACTGCAATAAAATAAGATAAAATAAAATAAAATAAAATAAAATAAAATAAAATAAAATAAAATAAAAAAGTGTAGGAGCCTCAAGAGGCTAACAGGCTTTTGAAAAGTTATTCCAGGGATTTTTATGGCTTAGCTCAGGGCGGCAGACACCAGCCTGAGACACAGCTGTGGCACAGCTACTAACTTCAACTAAACTGTATTCCGACTGGAGGGAAATCAAAACTTCTGCAATCATAATTTCTTGAAGGCTTCACTTTGTGCCAGATCCTGTGCCGACTGCTTTGCACCAACTGTCTCATTTAATCCTCACATCCAAAAGGCAGGTTACCGTTATTCTCCCCATTGTCAAGGTGAGGAGGCGGAAGCAGAAAGATGGCAATCTGCCTGGAATTCACAGAAGGATTCTCTAGGTCATGACATGACTTTTGGACAAGATTTCAAGGTTTAACACATTACAGCGCAGATGCAGATCCCAGTATCACAGAACGTGAAAAACACTGAGTCCTGCCAAATGTCTTAAAACACTAATTATGGATCCTCACAATCTCTTGGCCTGTTTTCTCAGATGAGGGAAAACCCAGCGTGAAAAACCGTTGATGAGATGTCTGCAGAGGAGGACTACGTCTGGTCTTTAAAGCCGGGACCTATCCCAGTAGATTCTGAGTCAGTGGGTCCAGAGTAGGCCTTGAGCGTCTCTGTTCTTTTCCAAAGCCCCACAGGCTACACTTCCGTGCCCTTGGAGTTGGGAAGTCCAGTCATGCCCTACATCGGGACGTTTCAGTCAACAACGGGGGTCCCATCAGATTAGTCCCATATGGCCTAGGTGTGTAGGAGGCTCTGCCATCCAGGTTTAGGAACTCCGTGGTGTTTGCACAGTCTCGAGATTGCCTGACCATGACACACTCCTCAGAACTCATCCCCACTGTTAAGCAAAGCATGACTATACCGCCTTGGATTCTCCACGGTCCCAGACCTGAACTGTTTAGATGACTGCACACGCAGAGGGCACCGTGTCTGAGGCAGAGAGCAGCTGGAATCACAAAAGCTCTCGACAGAGAGTCAAGGAAAGGCGTGCTCTGCTTACACGACTCTCTACTTTTCTCTGGGTCTGAACCATTTCCTAGCTAATCTGCTTTTTTTAACCGAGCAGCTTTGCCAAAAAAAAAAAAAAAAGAAAAAACACAAAGTTACCAACAAACACTAAACAAACCAATATAAACAATACATATTAAATAAGCCTAACCCTACTATGCTACTGAAAAGGCTTTTATTTCCCTGGGATAATTTGGACAGCATTAGATTGTTTGACCAAGAGCAGCCAAGTCGAGGCAGATTATTTCTAATTCCACAGTGCTGCAGATGCGGTCAGTAGCAACTGCAAGCCGGAAAGGAAACAAAACAAAGTTGGGTGTAATCCATTCAAGTTCACACGTTTCACCAGGGACAGCCTCCAAGCCTTGAATAGTTAGGTATGCATTTAGCCATTTCTTTAATCAACCACTACTAACGCCTGCTAAAGGCCAGACACTGCTCTAAGTACTTTACGGATATGAAATATCCTCTCACCTTTACACTCACCTATGGAGTGTGTATGATAATCATCCCCGTTTTACAGATCAGGAAACTGACACACAGAATGGTACAGTATCTTGCCCAAGTTCACACAGCCCGTAGGTGGCAGAGCCAGGACCCATGTGACAGAGTCTGGCTCCAGAGTCCACGTTCTGAATCACCACGCTTAGTCCCCAAAAACCTAGAGAAAGCGCCAGCCTCAATCGAAAAGTTTTCTTTTCCCCACCCTACAGTCCCTACGCGGCGGCCCCAGTCTCCAGGGCATGCTTTCAGCTCCTCTGACAGGCCCTACTCCTCCCTTGCCCTGTCCCAACACTCTCCCGCACAGGTCCTCCTTTTCTTTTAGGCATCTGCTCTCAGCTTCAACATCACTGCCTAAGTCACCAAGTCTAACAGGAAATGCCGTCTTTCTCAACACTCAACACAAAATTGCTTTTACGTATCTCCTAGGTAATTGGTGGCTGCCTGTCTGTCCTTTCCAACCAGGCTGTGAGGGCCAGTACGTCAAACAGCCTGTCAGTCTTGCTCACCAAGTGTCCAGACCACTGAACACGCACCGACCAGAGGAAAGGAAGGACTTGTCCCAAAGTCAACTCTCCAGACTTTCTGTGCAAGGAGGGAACGAACGGAGCACCCTCCAGCCTCACGCTTTCTCTTCCATGCTTTCAAGTGTGGGGCACATACCTCTGCTCACAACGCTCCCCGGACAGCCCCCACTGCACCCCTAACAGGTAGACTTCTGCACAGTCAAGGGCTTTGGAAAGCACTGGCTCTGCACACAAATCTTACGTGGCCCTCGACAGGCCACTGCGCCTGAACCGGCCTGAGCTTCAGGCCCACAACAGGCTTCGTGAAAACCCCAACGGAACGTAGCCTCGAAAAGAGGGAGACCCGCACTCCTCAGAACGCCTCGAGACCAGTGTCCTTATCGACTTCGCGTCTGTCCTTCCAAGAAGCCAAGACCACGGCTGGTGCTTCAGCGCCCGACTCCCGGGCACCGCATGCCCAGGCTGGCCCCTGGGCAGGTGCCCGGCACACACCGCCCGTTCCACGAACGCCTCAAGCGCACGAAGAGACCCCCTCGCTCCCCGCGCCGCGCAGCTGTCCCGCGACCTGACGGGCACCTCTCGGCGCACAAGCCTATTCCTCAGGGACACGCTCGCCTCCCACCAGCCCCCAGGCCCACGCCCACGCCCCCCAGGTACCTCTCTCAGATGGAATCCTCTTCGCAGGCGCCCTGGTCGTCCGTGTCCGGCGAGCAGGAAGAGCGGGAGCTGAAGGACGGCCTCCTCAGGCTAGCGGCCGTGGCTGTGCACGGCCCGGGCTGCTGTGCCCAGCGGGGACGCGGAGCGCCGTCCACGGACGCCGGGGGAACGGACGAGCCCGGCCCGGGAGAGAGCAGCACAGCGCGGCCGGACTCCGCCGGGCTCGGCTCTGGGCAGGCAGGCGCGGCTCGCCGACGCCTCCCACGCCTCCCAGGACGGCGGCCCAGCAGCCGCGCGCTCCTCTCCTCTCCTCGCGCGCGCGCGCGCGCGCGCGCCGCCGCCCAGACGCTGCCCGGCCGTTGCCCCGCCCCCCCCCCTCCGGTGGTGGACTGTGGACAGCGACGGGGACACCCTCCTGGGAGAACTCCTGCGGCCCCGCCCACATGCTTGGGACCTTCGCGGAGCGGGAAGGTGCGCTGACAGGGACGCAGGGTCCCCGCTACGCTCGCTCTCGGGGAACTGCAGCCTCCTCCCTCGGCTTTCACTTGAATGTCACACCCGAAACCATGCAACGTCTACAAGCAAACATAGGCAGTGTGCTCTTTGACATCAGTCTTAGCAGCCTATTTTCAAGTACCACGTCTGACTGGGCAAGGGAAACAAAATACAAAATGAACAAACGGGACTACATCAAAGTCAAAAAACATCCTCTGCACCGCAAAGGAAACCATCCACAAAACCAAAACACAACCTAACAACTGGGAGAAGATTCTTGCAAACCGTATATCGGATAAGGGGTTAATATCCAAAACACAGAAAGAACTCATACATCTCAACAGCAAAAAACATCAACAACCCAATTGAAAAGGCGGGCAAAAGATCTGAGCAGTGATTTCTCCAAAGAAGGTATACGGATGGCCAACAGGCATATGGAAAGGGACTCAACATCCTTAGCGATCAGAGAAATGCAAATCACAACTACAAGGAGATGTCCCCTTACTCTGGTCAGAATGGCTCTAATTAACAAGACAAGAGACAAGTGTCGGAGAGGATGTGCAGAGAAGGGAACTCTCCTGCACTGCTGGTGGGAGGGCAGACTGGTGCAGCCACTACGGAAAGCAGGATGGAGTATCCTCAGAAAACTAAGAACACATCTACCATATGTATGATCCAGCTAGCCCACTGCTGGCTATTCATCCAAAGAACTTGAAAACACCAATGCAGAGGGACACATGCACCCCTAGGCTCACTGCAGCATTATTCACAACAGCCAAAACTTGGAAGCAACCTAGGTGCCCATCAAGGGAAGAATGGATAAAGAAGATGTGGTATGTATACACAATGGAATGCCACTCGGCCCTAAGAAATGATGAGATCCGCCCATTTGTGACAACGTCGATGGACCTTGAGGGTATTATGTGAAGTGAAATAAATCAGAGGGACAAAGTCAAACACCGTGTGATCTCACTCATAAGGAGAAGATAAAAACAACGACAAACGCACACAGAGCAAAGGAGATTGCATTGGTGGTTACCATAGGGGGAGGGGGGAGGGGAGAGAGCCAAAGGGGTGATGAGGCTCACATGTGAGGTGACGGACTATCATTAGTTTTCGGGTGGTGAACACGATGTAATCTACACAGAATTCAAAATATATTACAACGTACATCTGAAAGCTATATCATCTTAGGATCCACTGTTACTGCAATAAAATAAAATAAAATAAAATAAAATAAAATAAAATAAAAAGTGTAGGAGCCTCAAGAGGCTAACAGGCTTTTGAAAAGTTATTCCAGGGATTTTTATGGCTTAGCTCAGGGCGGCAGACACCAGCCTGAGACACAGCTGTGGCACAGCTACTAACTTCAACTAAACTGTATTCCGACTGGAGGGAAATCAAAACTACTGCAATCATAATTTCTTGAAGGCTTCACTTTGTGCCAGATCCTGTGCCGACTGCTTTGCACCAACTGTCTCATTTAATCCTCACATCCAAAAGGCAGGTTACCGTTATTCTCCCCATTGTCAAGGTGAGGAGGCGGAAGCAGAAAGATGGCAATCTGCCTGGAATTCACAGAAGGATTCTCTAGGTCATGACATGACTTTTGGACAAGATTTCAAGGTTTAACACATTACAGTGCAGATGCAGATCCCAGTATCACAGAACGTGAAAAACACTGAGTCCTGCCAAATGTCTTAAAACACTAATTATGGATCCTCACAATCTCTTGGCCTGTTTTCTCAGATGAGGGAAAACCCAGCGTGAAAAACCGTTGATGAGATGTCTGCAGAGGAGGACTACGTCTGGTCTTTAAAGCCGGGACCTATCCCAGTAGATTCTGAGTCAGTGGGTCCAGAGTAGGCCTTGAGCGTCTCTGTTCTTTTCCAAAGCCCCACAGGCTACACTTCCGTGCCCTTGGAGTTGGGAAGTCCAGTCATGCCCTACATCGGGACGTTTCAGTCAACAACGGGGGTCCCATCAGATTAGTCCCATATGGCCTAGGTGTGTAGGAGGCTCTGCCATCCAGGTTTAGGAACTCCGTGGTGTTTGCTCAGTCTCGAGATTGCCTGACCATGACACACTCCTCAGAACTCATCCCCACTGTTAAGCAAAGCATGACTATACCGCCTTGGATTCTCCACGGTCCCAGACCTGAACTGTTTAGATGACTGCACACGCAGAGGGCACCGTGTCTGAGGCAGAGAGCAGCTGGAATCACAAAAGCTCTCGACAGAGAGTCAAGGAAAGGCGTGCTCTGCTTACACGACTCTCTACTTTTCTCTGGGTCTGAACCATTTCCTAGCTAATCTGCTTTTTTTAACCGAGCAGCTTTGCCAAAAAAAAAAAAAAAGAAAAAACACAAAGTTACCAACAAACACTAAACAAACCAATATAAACAATACATATTAAATAAGCCTAACCCTACTATGCTACTGAAAAGGCTTTTATTTCCCTGGGATAATTTGGACAGCATTAGATTGTTTTACCAAGAGCAGCCAAGTCCAGGGAGATTATTTCTAATTCCACAGTGCTGCAGATGCGGTCAGTAGCAACTGCAAGCCGGAAAGGAAACAAAACAAAGTTGGGTGTAATCCATTCAAGTTCAGACGTTTCACCAGGGACAGCCTCCAAGCCTTGAATAGTTAGGTATGCATTTAGCCATTTCTTTAGTCAACCACTACTAACGCCTGCTAAAGGCCAGACACTGCTCTAAGTACTTTACGGATATGAAATATCCTCTCACCTTTACACTCACCTATGGAGTGTGTATGATAATCATCCCCGTTTTACAGATCAGGAAACTGACACACAGAATGGTACACTAACTTGCCCAAGTTCACACAGCCCGTAGGTGGCAGAGCCAGGACCCATGTGACAGAGTCTGGCTCCAGAGTCCACGTTCTGAATCACCACGCTTAGTCCCCAAAAACCTAGAGAAAGCGCCAGCCTCAATCGAAAAGTTTTCTTTTCCCCACCCTACAGTCCCTACGCGGCGGCCCCAGTCTCCAGGGCATGCTTTCAGCTCCTCTGACAGGCCCTACTCCTCCCTTGCCCTGTCCCAACACTCTCCCGCCCAGGTCCTCCTTTTCTTTTAGGCATCTGCTCTCAGCTTCAACATCACTGCCTAAGTCACCAAGTCTAACAGGAAATGCCGTCTTTCTCAACACTCAACACAAAATTGCTTTTACGTATCTCCTAGGTAATTGGTGGCTGCCTGTCTGTCCTTTCCAACCAGGCTGTGAGGGCCAGTACGTCAAACAGCCTGTCAGTCTTGCTCACCAAGTGTCCAGACCACTGAACACGCACCGACCAGAGGAAAGGAAGGACTTGTCCCAAAGTCAACTCTCCAGACTTTCTGTGCAAGGAGGGAACGAACGGAGCACCCTCCAGCCTCACGCTTTCTCTTCCATGCTTTCAAGTGTGGGGCACATACCTCTGCTCACAACGCTCCCCGGACAGCCCCCACTGCACCCCTAACAGGTAGACTTCTGCACAGTCAAGGGCTTTGGAAAGCACTGGCTCTGCACACAAATCTTACGTGGCCCTCGACAGGCCACTGCCCCTGAACCGGCCTGAGCTTCAGGCCCACAACAGGCTTCGTGAAAACCCCAACGGAACGTAGCCTCGAAAAGAGGGAGACCCGCACTCCTCAGAACGCCTCGAGACCAGTGTCCTTATCGACTTCGCGTCTGTCCTTCCAAGAAGCCAAGACCACGGCTGGCGCTTCAGCGCCCGACTCCCGGGCACCGCATGCCCAGGCTGGCCCCTGGGCAGGTGCCCGGCACACACCGCCCGTTCCACGAACGCCTCAAGCGCACGAAGAGACCCCCTCGCTCCCCGCGCCGCACAGCTGTCCCGCGACCTGACGGGCACCTCTCGGCGCACAAGCCTATTCCTCAGGGACACGCTCGCCTCCCACCAGCCCCCAGGCCCACGCCCACGCCCCCCAGGTACCTCTCTCAGATGGAATCCTCTTCGCAGGCGCCCTGGTCGTCCGTGTCCGGCGAGCAGGAAGAGCGGGAGCTGAAGGACGGCCTCCTCAGGCTAGCGGCCGTGGCTGTGCACGGCCCGGGCTGCTGTGCCCAGCGGGGACGCGGAGCGCCGTCCACGGACGCCGGGGGAACGGACGAGCCCGGCCCGGGAGAGAGCAGCACAGCGCGGCCGGACTCCGCCGGGCTCGGCTCTGGGCAGGCAGGCGCGGCTCGCCGACGCCTCCCACGCCTCCCAGGACGGCGGCCCAGCAGCCGCGCGCTCCTCTCCTCTCCTCGCGCGCGCGCGCGCGCGCGCCGCGGCCCAGACGCTGCCCGGCCGTTGCCCCGCCCCCCCCCCTCCGGCGGTGGACTGCGGACAGCGACGGGGACACCCTCCTGGGAGAACTCCTGCGGCCCCGCCCACATGCTTGGGACCTTCGCGGAGCGGGAAGGTGCGCTGACAGGGACGCAGGGTCCCCGCTACGCTCGCTCTCGGGGAACTGCAGCCTCCTCCCTCGGCTTTCACTTGAATGTCACACCCGAAACCATGCAACGTCTACAAGCAAACATAGGCAGTGTGCTCTTTGACATCAGTCTTAGCAGCCTATTTTCAAGTACCACGTCTGACTGGGCAAGGGAAACAAAATACAAAATGAACAAACGGGACTACATCAAAGTCAAAAAACATCCTTTGCACCGCAAAGGAAACCATCCACAAAACCAAAACACAACCTAACAACTGGGAGAAGATTCTTGCAAACCGTATATCGGATAAGGGGTTAATATCCAAAACACAGAAAGAACTCATACATCTCAACAGCAAAAAACATCAACAACCCAATTGAAAAGGCGGGCAAAAGATCTGAGCAGTGATTTCTCCAAAGAAGGTATACGGATGGCCAACAGGCATATGGAAAGGGACTCAACATCCTTAGCGATCAGAGAAATGCAAATCACAACTACAAGGAGATGTCCCCTTACTCTGGTCAGAATGGCTCTAATTAACAAGACAAGAGACAAGTGTCGGAGAGGATGTGCAGAGAAGGGAACTCTCCTGCACTGCTGGTGGGAGGGCAGACTGGTGCAGCCACTACGGAAAGCAGGATGGAGTATCCTCAGAAAACTAAGAATACATCTACCATATGTATGATCCAGCTAGCCCACTGCTGGCTATTCATCCAAAGAACTTGAAAACACCAATGCAGAGGGACACATGCACCCCTAGGCTCACTGCAGCATTATTCACAACAGCCAAAACTTGGAAGCAACCTAGGTGCCCATCAAGGGAAGAATGGATAAAGAAGATGTGGTATGTATACACAATGGAATGCCACTCGGCCCTAAGAAATGATGAGATCCGCCCATTTGTGACAACGTCGATGGACCTTGAGGGTATTATGTGAAGTGAAATAAATCAGAGGGACAAAGTCAAACACCGTGTGATCTCACTCATAAGGAGAAGATAAAAACAACGACAAACGCACACAGAGCAAAGGAGATTGCATTGGTGGTTACCATAGGGGGAGGGGGGAGGGGAGAGAGCCAAAGGGGTGATGAGGCTCACATGTGAGGTGACGCACTATCATTAGTTTTCGGGTGGTGAACACGATGTAATCTACACAGAATTCAAAATATATTACAACGTACATCTGAAAGCTATATCATCTTAGGATCCACTGTTACTGCAATAAAATAAAATAAAATAAAATAAAATAAAATAAAATAAAATAAAAAAGTGTAGGAGCCTCAAGAGGCTAACAGGCTTTTGAAAAGTTATTCCAGGGATCTTTATGGCTTAGCTCAGGGCGGCAGGCACCAGCCTGAGACACAGCTGTGACACAGCCACCAACTTCAAGTAAACTATATTCCGACTGGAGGGAAATCAAGACTACTGTCATCATAATTGATTGAAGGCTTCACTTTGTGCCAGATCCTGCACCGACTGCTCTACACCAACTGTCTCATTTAATCCTCACATCCAAAAGGTAGGTTACTGTTATTCTCCCCATTGCAAAGGTGAGGAGGCGGAAGCAGAAAGATGGCAATCTGCCTGCAATTCACAGAAGGATTCCCTAGGTAATGACATGACTTTTGGACAAGGTTTCAAGGTTTCACACATTCCAGTGGAGATGCAGATCCCAGAATGTGAAAAACACCGAGTCCTGCTAAAGGTCTTAAAACACTAATTATGGATCCTCACAATCTCTTGGCCTGTTTTCTCAGAGGAGGGAAAACCCACTGTGAAAAACCGTTGAGGAGATGTCTGCAGAGGAGGACTACGTCTGGTCTTTAAAGCCGGGAACTATCCCAGTAGATTCTGAGTCAGTGGGTCCAGAGTAGGCCTTGAGCGTCTCTGTTCTTTTCCAAAGCCCCACAGGCTACACTTCCGTGCCCCTGGAGTTGGGAAGTCCGGTCATGCCCTACCTCGGGACGTTTCAGTCAACAACGGGGGTCCCATCAGATTAGTCCCATATGGCCTAGGTGTGTAGGAGGCTCTGCCATCCAGGTTTAGGAACTCCGTGGTGTTTGCACAGTCTCGAGATTGCCTGACCATGACACACTCCTCAGAACTCATCCCCACTGTTAAGCAAAGCATGACTATACCGCCTTGGATTCTCCACGGTCCCAGACCTGAACTGTTTAGATGACTGCACACGCAGAGGGCACCGTGTCTGAGGCAGAGAGCAGCTGGAATCACAAAAGCTCTCGACAGAGAGTCAAGGAAAGGCGTGCTCTGCTTACACGACTCTCTACTTTTCTCTGGGTCTGAACCATTTCCTAGCTAATCTGCTTTTTTTAACCGAGCAGCTTTGCCAAAAAAAAAAAAAAAAGAAAAAACACAAAGTTACCAACAAACACTAAACAAACCAATATAAACAATACATATTAAATAAGCCTAACCCTACTATGCTACTGAAAAGGCTTTTATTTCCCTGGGATAATTTGGACAGCATTAGATTGTTTTACCAAGAGCAGCCAAGTCCAGGGAGATTATTTCTAATTCCACAGTGCTGCAGATGCGGTCAGTAGCAACTGCAAGCCGGAAAGGAAACAAAACAAAACAAAGTTGGGTGTAATCCATTCAAGTTCACACGTTTCACCAGGGACAGCCTCCAAGCCTTGAATAGTTAGGTATGCATTTAGCCATTTCTTTAATCAACCACTACTAACGCCTGCTAAAGGCCAGACACTGCTCTAAGTACTTTACGGATATGAAATATCCTCTCACCTTTACACTCACCTATGGAGTGTGTATGATAATCATCCCCGTTTTACAGATCAGGAAACTGACACACAGAATGGTACAGTAACTTGCCCGAGTTCACACAGCCCGTAGGTGGCAGAGCCAGGACCCATGTGACAGAGTCTGGCTCCAGAGTCCACGTTCTGAATCACCACGCTTAGTCCCCAAAAACCTAGAGAAAGCGCCAGCCTCAATCGAAAAGTTTTCTTTTCCCCACCCTACAGTCCCTACGCGGCGGCCCCAGTCTCCAGGGCATGCTTTCAGCTCCTCTGACAGGCCCTACTCCTCCCTTGCCCTGTCCCAACACTCTCCCGCCCAGGTCCTCCTTTTCTTTTAGGCATCTGCTCTCAGCTTCAACATCACTGCCTAAGTCACCAAGTCTAACAGGAAATGCCGTCTTTCTCAACACTCAACACAAAATTGCTTTTACGTATCTCCTAGGTAATTGGTGGCTGCCTGTCTGTCCTTTCCAACCAGGCTGTGAGGGCCAGTACGTCAAACAGCCTGTCAGTCTTGCTCACCAAGTGTCCAGACCACTGAACACGCACCGACCAGAGGAAAGGAAGGACTTGTCCCAAAGTCAACTCTCCAGACTTTCTGTGCAAGGAGGGAACGAACGGAGCACCCTCCAGCCTCACGCTTTCTCTTCCATGCTTTCAAGTGTGGGGCACATACCTCTGCTCACAACGCTCCCCGGACAGCCCCCACTGCACCCCTAACAGGTAGACTTCTGCACAGTCAAGGGCTTTGGAAAGCACTGGCTCTGCACACAAATCTTACGTGGCCCTCGACAGGCCACTGCCCCTGAACCGGCCTGAGCTTCAGGCCCACAACAGGCTTCGTGAAAACCCCAACGGAACGTAGCCTCGAAAAGAGGGAGACCCGCACTCCTCAGAACGCCTCGAGACCAGTGTCCTTATCGACTTCGCGTCTGTCCTTCCAAGAAGCCAAGACCACGGCTGGCGCTTCAGCGCCCGACTCCCGGGCACCGCATGCCCAGGCTGGCCCCTGGGCAGGTGCCCGGCACACACCGCCCGTTTCACGAACGCCTCAAGCGCACGAAGAGACCCCCTCGCTCCCCGCGCCGCACAGCTGTCCCGCGACCTGACGGGCACCTCTCGGCGCACAAGCCTATTCCTCAGGGACACGCTCGCCTCCCACCAGCCCCCAGGCCCACGCCCACGCCCCCCAGGTACCTCTCTCAGATGGAATCCTCTTCGCAGGCGCCCTGGTCGTCCGTGTCCGGCGAGCAGGAAGAGCGGGAGCTGAAGGACGGCCTCCTCAGGCTAGCGGCCGTGGCTGTGCACGGCCCGGGCTGCTGTGCCCAGCGGGGACGCGGAGCGCCGTCCACGGACGCCGGGGGAACGGACGAGCCCGGCCCGGGAGAGAGCAGCACAGCGCGGCCGGACTCCGCCGGGCTCGGCTCTGGGCAGGCAGGCGCGGCTCGCCGACGCCTCCCACGCCTCCCAGGACGGCGGCCCAGCAGCCGCGCGCTCCTCTCCTCTCCTCGCGCGCGCGCGCGCGCCGCCGCCCAGACGCTGCCCGGCCGTTGCCCCGCCCCCCCCCCTCCGGCGGTGGACTGCGGACAGCGACGGGGACACCCTCCTGGGAGAACTCCTGCGGCCCCGCCCACATGCTTGGGACCTTCGCGGAGCGGGAAGGTGCGCTGACAGGGACGCAGGGTCCCCGCTACGCTCGCTCTCGGGGAACTGCAGCCTCCTCCCTCGGCTTTCACTTGAATGTCACACCCGAAACCATGCAACGTCTACAAGCAAACATAGGCAGTGTGCTCTTTGACATCAGTCTTAGCAGCCTATTTTCAAGTACCACGTCTGACTGGGCAAGGGAAACAAAATACAAAATGAACAAACGGGACTACATCAAAGTCAAAAAACATCCTCTGCACCGCAAAGGAAACCATCCACAAAACCAAAACACAACCTAACAACTGGGAGAAGATTCTTGCAAACCGTATATCGGATAAGGGGTTAATATCCAAAACACAGAAAGAACTCATACATCTCAACAGCAAAAAACATCAACAACCCAATTGAAAAGGCGGGCAAAAGATCTGAGCAGTGATTTCTCCAAAGAAGGTATACGGATGGCCAACAGGCATATGGAAAGGGACTCAACATCCTTAGCGATCAGAGAAATGCAAATCACAACTACAAGGAGATGTCCCCTTACTCTGGTCAGAATGGCTCTAATTAACAAGACAAGAGACAAGTGTCGGAGAGGATGTGCAGAGAAGGGAACTCTCCTGCACTGCTGGTGGGAGGGCAGACTGGTGCAGCCACTACGGAAAGCAGGATGGAGTATCCTCAGAAAACTAAGAATACATCTACCATATGTATGATCCAGCTAGCCCACTGCTGGCTATTCATCCAAAGAACTTGAAAACACCAATGCAGAGGGACACATGCACCCCTAGGCTCACTGCAGCATTATTCACAACAGCCAAAACTTGGAAGCAACCTAGGTGCCCATCAAGGGAAGAATGGATAAAGAAGATGTGGTATGTATACACAATGGAATGCCACTCGGCCCTAAGAAATGATGAGATCCGCCCATTTGTGACAACGTCGATGGACCTTGAGGGTATTATGTGAAGTGAAATAAATCAGAGGGACAAAGTCAAACACCGTGTGATCTCACTCATAAGGAGAAGATAAAAACAACGACAAACGCACACAGAGCAAAGGAGATTGCATTGGTGGTTACCATAGGGGGAGGGGGGAGGGGAGAGAGCCAAAGGGGTGATGAGGCTCACATGTGAGGTGACGCACTATCATTAGTTTTCGGGTGGTGAACACGATGTAATCTACACAGAATTCAAAATATATTACAACGTACATCTGAAAGCTATATCATCTTAGGATCCACTGTTACTGCAATAAAATAAAATAAAATAAAATAAAATAAAATAAAATAAAATAAAAAAGTGTAGGAGCCTCAAGAGGCTAACAGGCTTTTGAAAAGTTATTCCAGGGATCTTTATGGCTTAGCTCAGGGCGGCAGGCACCAGCCTGAGACACAGCTGTGACACAGCCACCAACTTCAAGTAAACTATATTCCGACTGGAGGGAAATCAAGACTACTGTCATCATAATTGATTGAAGGCTTCACTTTGTGCCAGATCCTGCACCGACTGCTCTACACCAACTGTCTCATTTAATCCTCACATCCAAAAGGTAGGTTACTGTTATTCTCCCCATTGCAAAGGTGAGGAGGCGGAAGCAGAAAGATGGCAATCTGCCTGCAATTCACAGAAGGATTCCCTAGGTAATGACATGACTTTTGGACAAGGTTTCAAGGTTTCACACATTCCAGTGGAGATGCAGATCCCAGAATGTGAAAAACACCGAGTCCTGCTAAAGGTCTTAAAACACTAATTATGGATCCTCACAATCTCTTGGCCTGTTTTCTCAGAGGAGGGAAAACCCACTGTGAAAAACCGTTGAGGAGATGTCTGCAGAGGAGGACTACGTCTGGTCTTTAAAGCCGGGAACTATCCCAGTAGATTCTGAGTCAGTGGGTCCAGAGTAGGCCTTGAGCGTCTCTGTTCTTTTCCAAAGCCCCACAGGCTACACTTCCGTGCCCCTGGAGTTGGGAAGTCCGGTCATGCCCTACCTCGGGACGTTTCAGTCAACAACGGGGGTCCCATCAGATTAGTCCCATATGGCCTAGGTGTGTAGGAGGCTCTGCCATCCAGGTTTAGGAACTCCGTGGTGTTTGCACAGTCTCGAGATTGCCTGACCATGACACACTCCTCAGAACTCATCCCCACTGTTAAGCAAAGCATGACTATACCGCCTTGGATTCTCCATGGTCCCAGACCTGAACTGTTTAGATGACTGCACACGCAGAGGGCACCGTGTCTGAGGCAGAGAGCAGCTGGAATCACAAAAGCTCTCGACAGAGAGTCAAGGAAAGGCGTGCTCTGCTTACACGACTCTCTACTTTTCTCTGGGTCTGAACCATTTCCTAGCTAATCTGCTTTTGTTAACCGAGCAGCTTTGCCAAAAAAAAAAAAAAAGAAAAAACACAAAGTTACCAACAAACACTAAACAAACCAATATAAACAATACATATTAAATAAGCCTAACCCTACTATGCTACTGAAAAGGCTTTTATTTCCCTGGGATAATTTGGACAGCATTAGATTGTTTTACCAAGAGCAGCCAAGTCCAGGGAGATTATTTCTAATTCCACAGTGCTGCAGATGCGGTCAGTAGCAACTGCAAGCCGGAAAGGAAACAAAACAAAGTTGGGTGTAATCCATTCAAGTTCACACGTTTCACCAGGGACAGCCTCCAAGCCTTGAATAGTTAGGTATGCATTTAGCCATTTCTTTAATCAACCACTACTAACGCCTGCTAAAGGCCAGACACTGCTCTAAGTACTTTACGGATATGAAATATCCTCTCACCTTTACACTCACCTATGGAGTGTGTATGATAATCATCCCCGTTTTACAGATCAGGAAACTGACACACAGAATGGTACAGTAACTTGCCCAAGTTCACACAGCCCGTAGGTGGCAGAGCCAGGACCCATGTGACAGAGTCTGGCTCCAGAGTCCACGTTCTGAATCACCACGCTTAGTCCCCAAAAACCTAGAGAAAGCGCCAGCCTCAATCGAAAAGTTTTCTTTTCCCCACCCTACAGTCCCTACGCGGCGGCCCCAGTCTCCAGGGCATGCTTTCAGCTCCTCTGACAGGCCCTACTCCTCCCTTGCCCTGTCCCAACACTCTCCCGCACAGGT
>NW_027222336.1:0-2500 GCF_041296265.1 Equus caballus
AGCCGCTGGGCCCCTGCCGTCCCTGCCACCGCCACCCTACCCCTCGCCTTTGGCAGCGACGCCAACGAAAGGCAGGCAGACGAGTGGGAGAGTCGTGTGGTGGTGTCCCCCAAGGAAGGTGGGTCCATGCCGACGAGCGGTCGTCGGCGTGTGGAAAAGCCAGAGGCGGGCTGACTAGAAGGAGGGCGTCCTGGGGGAAGGGGCCAGGGTATGTGAGGGAGAGAGGCCTGTTTCTCTTCCCTGTTGGTCCCAAGTCAGGGCCCAAAGGAGGAAAGCTGTCCGTTCCTTTCCGACTCGGACGGTTCGGGCGGGGACCGACCGATCCCCGTGGCGGCGCGGTCGGGGCTTTCTGGACCAGAACCCCTCTCTCCGTCGCCTTTCGACCACACACACGCTTTAGAGGCCAAGAGAAAATGGATCGGGTCTCTCTGTCTCTCTCCCTAGAAAACAAGGGCCGGGGGCCGAGCCCTGTGGACGAGCGGTCAAGTACGCGCCCCACCCCGACCCCCGGCTTCGACGGCCCAGGTTTTCACCGGTTCGGATCCTGGGCGCAGCCCCAGACCCAGCATCGCCCTTCAAGCCCACATAGCAGAAACCCGAAAGACCTACCACTGGAACCTACAACTATGGATGGACGGGACGGGACGGGACGGGGCGGGGCGGGGCGGGCGGGGCGGGGGTGGGGGGGGGCGGCTTTGGGGAGAAGGAAGAAAGAAAAAATAAAAGAAACACAAGGACGGTCATCGCGATAGTTCTTTCCACTTCCATCCATATGTTAACAGGACCCAAGTTTCCCGACCTCCATTTGGATGCATGTTAACTAAATGGAGAAGCTATTCAAAGGACTCCTCTAAAGAAGTCCACGTTCTTCTTTCTAAATGATAATGAAAATCATTGTCACCACCGCTCTTCCGACCCTCCATGTCCAGACGGCCTCCCGCCCCTCCCCCATCCCCAACTCCCGCCCCGCCCCGCCCCGCGCCGACCCCCGCCCCCGGCATTCGCCCCGCCCACCTTTCCCTCTCCACTCCTACCCCCCCGCCCCCCGCCGCCCGGGACACCACCCCCCGCACCCCACCCCCCCCCCATCCCGGCCGGGCCACCTGGTCGACCTCCTCGAACACTATATAAGAGGATGCCGGGCAGCCGGTGGCGCCCGACAAGCGGCCTCCTCACCGGCCGGACGGATCAGCCTCGCGGGGGCGGGCGATGGGGAGGCGTTCGTCCAGGTCAGGTCAGGTCAGGTCAGGTCAGGTCGGGGGAGGGAGGATGCAGCGCCGGCCGGCCTGGTGCGTGGCCTGGTCCCGATCCACCCCGCGTCTCGTTTCTCGGGCCGGGACGAGTACAGGCGGGGAGGCCGACTCGGTCACGGAAAGCGGCCTTGGGGAGGTTTTGGCGAACGTCCCTGTCCCAGGGCCGTCTGCCGACTAGGGGACGGAGTCCTCCTCCATGCGCCTTCTCGCCCCCAGTCGGGCGGGTTGTGGGTCGCGCGGTCGACTTGGCCATTTCACCGGAGGCGTCCTGCCTGCCGGGGCTCCCTCCCTCGGGCCGGTGCGAGCGGTCCTCGGGCGGCCCGGGAATTTGGGCCGCAGCGAACGAACGAACGAAGCCCGTCCCTCCTGCGTCGGCACGGATGAGACACAGCCCTGGTGGATGGAGCCGCTTTCCTCGGGTTTCCTTTTGCTTTCGGCCGCTGCTGCCACCAAACCTCCCTAAACGATAGGAATGAAAACGGGAACGGTTGGCATAATAAAAGCGTTTTGGTTGGCGTGTTTCTTGGCTTTTGGGGACTCGAGAGGTATGATGGATGATCTCCGATTGTCCTTTGGAAGGAAGGTCTATTTCATCCCAGTCGCACGAACCCCGCAAACGTGCGGCTGGACGAGGGAGGGAGGGAGGGAGGGAGGGAGGGAGGCCAACCACGGGATTTCCGCACGACCAGCTGATGGACACGACCGCCCCCGTGAGCCGGGCGGAGGGCAGCCGCCCGGGTCTCGCAGCTACGTGCCCGCGGAACCCTCGGGACTGCGAGAAGCCCGAGCGACCCGCAGTCACGCGGCGCTCGGCGCGGACATCTGGTCGGCCCGCGCGCCACGGGACCCGGGGGCCGGGCCGCTGGTCGACCCGGCAGGGCGGCGGCCCCAGCGGCGGCCTCGCCGCCGCTCGTCCGCAGGCTCCAGGGAGCCCTCGGGGCTCCGAGAAGCCCGAGCACCCCGTGGCCCCGCGACCCCTCGGCGCTCGGCGCGGACATCTGGTCGACCCGCGTGCCACCAGACCCGGGGGCCGGGTCGCCGGTCGACCCGGCAGGGCGGCGGCCCCGGCGGCGGCCTCGCCGCTGCTCGTCCGCCGGGTCGCCGGAGCCCTCGAGCCTCCGAGAAGGCCGAGCGCCCCGCGGTCCCGCGCCGCTCGGCGCTCGGCGCTCGGCGCGGACATCTGGTCGACCCGCGCGCCACGGGACCCGGGGGCCGAGTCCGGGCCGGGCCGCTGGTCGACCCGGCAG
>NW_027222336.1:15000-43875 GCF_041296265.1 Equus caballus
GAGGGGGACGGGCACGCCTCCCTTACCGACTCGACCCCCCGCTTCTCAGACACACCAGCGCAGCGGTCACCTGAGGAGGGCGACGGGAACAGGGAACGACACCGCCAATCGGCCTCAGGCGCCTGAGGGACGACCTGGAACACTCCAGGGGCACCGCCAACGGCCGGGGGAGCGCGCTCACGCGTCCAAGAAGGCGCGCGGCGCGGCGGCAACACGGCCCGCCCCACCGTGGGGAGGGCCGCCCGCGAGACACAGCCAAGAGGCACAGGCGGAGCATCCGCCGCGTCACGGAGACCCCGACACCGCCCACGCCACAAGGCACGGGGCGGGGGAGCGAGGTCGGGCCGGATTCCGCACCCCTGCCACCTCCCACACGCCACTCGCAGCGGGGGAGAACGGGCGAGGGGGCCCGCGGGCAGAGCGAGAAGAGCGGTCCCGTTCGCCATGAACGTCCGTCCCTCGTCTGGCACGGCTTAGGCCCGGCCCGGGAGAGCACAGCATCACCACATCGATCAGCAGCATAACGCGAGGGATCCCCGAGCAAGGGAAGGCCGGCGAGGACAGCGAGCGGAGGAGCCTGCTTCAGCCTCACCGGCCCCCCTCCTCCTCTAGCAAGCGCGGGCGACGACCCCAGGACGAGAACGCCTGACACGCACTGGCACGGAGCCGGCGGGACGGGGTAAGTCGCGACCGCACCCGGGTGCCGGCAGCAGGGAGTGCACGTGGTAGAGGACCCCGCGCCCCTAACCCCGCCGCCCTCGGGTACCAGAGACCGGAGGTGGCACCACGGTCGCGGGGACGCCTGGAACGCACAAGAGCCGGCGCGCAGGCCCCAGCGGGCGGCTCAAGCGGCGGGGGTGGAAACGGGCGTCCGGTTCTCGGCCAGAGCCCGGAGACCTCCCCGCACACGCATCCAGGCACCCGGAAGCTCTCGGGCGACTGTCACCCGAGCAGAGCGTGTCAGCACTTATCTGGCGGCACAAAACCACCCATTCAGGGGCAAGAATCGCCGCGCCCGGAGACGGGGCCCACCCACGGATCACGAGGGGAACCCCTGGATCACGGCCACGGCCACCAGACCCCAAGCACGACCCCATCGCCACCAGGCCCGGAGCTCCCGGGGCCATCTGGTCGACCCCAGAAGCGTGGCGGCAGGGGGAGCCGGGGACAGCCTCCCCGGGCCGCCCGCGCGGGCCGGGACCGGTCGGTCCCTCCCTCTGAGTCGCCGGGTCAGGACTTAGAAAAGAATTCCACGGAGGAGCCTCCGGCGACCGGGCCCGGGGCGGGACCGTGGCTCCCGTCCCTCAGCCGGGGCTCCACCTACGCCTCGAGCCGGCCCCCTCCCACCTCCGGACAAAGACGCGACCCGCGAAACTCGGAGAGAGAAGTCCGGTCCGACGGCCCGGACCCACCCCGGGCACGCGTCCCGGCCGGGGACGCCCTCCCCGGCCCGCCCTCGAGGGCTCCCGGGGCCGGTCCACGCTCTTCTCCAGGGCGGGACTTGGACAAAAAACTGCCACGGAGGAGGAGGCATCCGAGGACCGGGCCCGGTCCCCACCGCCAGAGCCGGTCGACTCGGAAGACCAGTGGGGAAAAGGCCAGCCCGGCGGCCGAGCCCGTCGCGCCCTCCACGGGCCTCCCCCGCAAGGCCCCGGCCGGTCCCCCACCTCCGGAGCGGGGCGCGGAAAGGGGATCGGCGACGCGGAAGGCCCGACCACCGGGCCGCCCTCAGGACGACGGCCGGGCACGGGACGAGTTCCCTCGCCCGTTCCCCCGCGGTGGCCCCCCACCCCCTCCCGGGGACGGAGGGGCACCGGCGGCTGCTGGTCGACCCGTCCGGGAGGCCCCACACCCCGGCCGGCACCGGGCGGCGCGGCGACAGCCACCTCCCTCAGTAGCCTGCACCTCCAATCTCCGGCGAGCGGGCGTCGCGCTCACGCACCGGCGCCACCGGGCCAGATCCCGCCAGCGACGCCGGCCTCCCGGGACTCTGCCTCGGTCACCGCGGCCGAGTCCCGTCCCTTGGCCCGCGTCGCCGGAGCTCCGGAGGAAAGAGACGATATAAAAGCGGCCGCCAGGTGGCACCCGGCGACCGGCGACCGCCTCAGCGGGACGGAGCCGGAGCGCGGGCCCGCCGGGGAGCACAGCCGGGCCGCCGGGCCGCCAGATCCCGTCCCGGCGCCCCCTCGGACCCAGCCTCCCGGCCCAGCTCGGCCCCGGGGCGTCCGCCCGCGGGCTCCCGGCCGCCAAGGCGCAGCCCCAGCCGCAGGAGGGGGACCCGGAAAAGGTTTCTCGGGCGCTCACCGGGAAGGGGACGGGGAGAGTTCCCCCAGAGAGGCCAGGGGTCGGCCCGGGCCGGGCTGAGCCGGTGCGGCCGGGAGGCCGCCGCTTCCCGGAGCGGCCGGAGCGCCCCCGGGGCTCCCGGGAGGACTTAGAAAATCAGGGCGGGCGGGGACGGTCAAACCGAAACCAGGCACGTCATCCGAGAAGGACCGTGATGACGGGAGGAGGAAAGCTTTCAAGCGCAGAGGGTCTGTCGAAGGCAGGCGGAGAGTCTACCCGCTGAAACGGACGAAGATGGGAAAAAGAGGCTAGCTGAGGTGCCGACATTTAAGGAAATTAAAAAAAAAAAAAAAAGCACGAGGGCGTGGAGAACTGGGGGAAAATCAACACTGAGAAATCTACCCTCTGAAACTGACGAAGATGGGCAACAGGGGCTAGCTCGGGTGGCAATCTTTAAGCAGAACACACACACACACACACACACACACACACACACAAGCGCGTAGAGACCTGGGGAAAAAGCAACGCTGAGAAATCTACCCTCTGAAACTGACGAACATGGGCAACACAGGCTAGCTCAGGTGGCAATCGTTAAGCAAAAAAATAAATAAATAAAATAAAAAACTACAATGGCGAGGAGACCCGGTGAAAAAGCAACCCTGAAAAAAGGTACCCTCTGAAACGGAGGAAGCAGGGCAACAGAGCCTAGCTCAGGTGACAATATTTAAGCCAAAAAGAAAGAAACAAAGAAACAAAGAAACAAAGAAAAGAGCAAGGGAGTGGAGACCTTGGGAAAGAGCGATACTGAAAAATCTAGCCTCTGAAACTGACAAAGATGGGCAACACACGTTAGCTCAAGTGCCAATCTTGCAAAGAAAACACACACACTCACACACACACACACACTGAGGGACGTGGAGACCTGGGGAAAAAGCAACACTGAGAAATCCACCCTCTGAAGCTGACGAAAATGGGCCACAGAGGCTAGCTCAGGCGGCAATCGTTAAGCAAAAGAAACACACAAGGGCGTGGAGACCTGGGGAAAAAGCAACACTGAGAAATCCACCCTCAGAAACTGAGAAAGAAGCGCAACAGAGGCTAGCTCAGGTGGCAATCGTTAAGCAAAAGAAACACACAAGGGCGTGGAGACCCGGGTAAAAAGCAGCACGGAGAAATCCACCCTCTGAAACTGAGGAACATGGGCAACAGACGCTAGCTCAGGTTGGAACCTTTAAGCAGAAAAGAAAGACACCAGGGCGTGGAGAGCTGGCGAAAAAAGCAACACTGAGAAAACTACCCTCTGAAACTGAGAAAGAAGCGCAACAGAGGCTAGCTCAGGTGGCAATCTTTAAGCAAAAGAAACACACAAGGGCGTGGAGACCTGGGGAAAAAGCAACACTGAGAAATCTACCCTCTGAAACTGATGAACATGGGCAACAGAGGCTAGCTCAGGTGGCAATCGTTAAGCAAAAGGAAAACACAAGGGCGTGGAGACCTGGGGAAAAAGCAACACTGAGAAATCCACCCTCTGAAGCTGACGAAAATGGGCAACAGAGGCTACCTCAGGTGGCAATCATTAAGCAAAATAATAAAATAAAATAAAAAACTACAATGGCGAGGAGACCCGGTGAAAAAGCAACCCTGAAAAAAGGTACCCGCTGAAACGGAGGAAGCAGGGCAACAGAGCCTAGCTCAGGTGACAATATTTAAGCCAAAAAGAAAGAAAGAAAGAAAGAAAGAAAGAAAGAAAGAAAGAAAGAAAAGAGCAAGGGAGTGGAGACCTTGGGAAAGAGCAATACTGAAAAATCTAGCCTCTGACTGACAAAGACTGGCAACACACGTTAGCTCAAGTGCCAATCTTGCAAAGAAAACACACACACTCACACACACACACACTGAGGGACGTGGAGATCTGGGGAAAAAGCAACACTGAGAAATCCACCCTCTGAAGCTGACGAAAATGGGCCACAGAGGCTAGCTCAGGTGGCAATCGTTAAGCAAAAGAAACACACAAGGGCGTGGAGACCCGGGTAAAAAGCAGCACGGAGAAATCCACCCTCTGAAACTGAGGAACATGGGCAACAGACCCTAGCTCAGGTTGCAACCTTTAAGCAGAAAAGAAAGACACAAGGGCGTGGAGACCCGGGTAAAAAGCAGCACGGAGAAATCCACCCTCTGAAACTGACGAACATGGGCAACAGAGGCTAGCTCAGGTGGCAATCGTTAAGCAAAAGAAACACACAGGGGCGTGGAGACCTGGGCAAAAAGCAGCACTGAGAAATCTACCCTCTGAAACTGACGAAGATGGGCCACAGAGGCTAGCTCAGGTGGCAATCGTTAAGCAAAAGAAACACACAAGGGCGTGGAGACCTGGGGAAAAAGCAACACTGAGAAATCCACCCTCTCAAACTGACGAACATGGGCAACACGGGCTAGCTCAGGTGGCAATTTTTAAGGAAAAATAAAAGGAAGTGCGTGGAGACCTGGGGAAAAAGCAACACGGAGAAATCCACCCTCAGAAACTGAGAAAGAAGCGCAACAAAGGCTAGCTCAGGTGGCAATCGTTAAGCAAAAGAAACACACAAGGGCGTGGAGACCTGGGGAAAAAGCAGCACTGAGAAATGTACCCTCTGAAACTGACGACGATGGGCAACAGAGGCTAGCTCAGGTGGCAATCTTTAAGCAAAAGGGAAACACAAGGGCGTGGAGACCTGGGGAAAAAGCAACACTGAGAATTCTACCCTCTGAAACTGCCGAAGATGGGCAACAGATGCTAGCTTTGGTTCAATATTTGAGCAAAAAAAAAAAAAAAAAAACACACACACACACACACACACAAGGGCGTGCAGAACTTGGGAAAGAGCAAGACTGAGAAATCTACCCTCTGAAACTGACAAAGATGGGCAACAGAGACTAGCTCAGGTGGCAATCGTTAAGCAAAAGAAACACACAAGGGCGTGGAGACCTGGGGAAAAAGCAGCACGGAGAAATCCACACTCTGAAACTGACGAAGATGGGCCACAGAGGCTACCTCAGGTGGCAATCATTAAGCAAAAATATAAAATAAAATAAAAAAACTACAATGGCGAGGAGACCCGGTGAAAAAGCAACCCTGAAAAAAGGTACCCGCTGAAACGGAGGAAGCAGGGCAACAGAGCCTAGCTCAGGTGACAATATTTAAGCCAAAAAGAAAGAAAGAAAGAAAGAAAGGTAGGAAGAAAGAAAAGAGCAAGGGAGTGGAGACCTTGGGAAAGAGCGATACTGAAAAATCTAGCCTCTGACTGACAAAGACTGGCAACACACGTTAGCTCAAGTGCCAATCTTGCAAAGAAAACACACACACTCACACACACACACACTGAGGGACTTGGAGACCTGGGGAAAAAGCAACACTGAGAAATCCACCCTCTGAAGCTGACGAAAATGGGCCACAGAGGCTAGCTCAGGTGGCAATCGTTAAGCAAAAGAAACACACAAGGGCGTGGAGACCTGGGGAAAAAGCAACACGGAGAAATCCACCCTCTGAAACTGACGAAGAAGGGCAACAGATGCTAGCTTAGGTTCAATATTTGAGCAAAAAAAAAAAAAAAAAAAAAACCCACACACAAGGGCGTGCAGAACTTGGGAAAGAGCAAGACTGAGAAATCTACCCTCTGAAACTGACAAAGATGGGCCACAGAGGCTAGCTCAGGTGGCAATCGTTAAGCAAAAGAAACACACAAGGGCGTGGAGACCTGGGGAAAAAGCAGCACTGAGAAATGTACCCTCTGAAACTGACGACGATGGGCAACAGAGGCTAGCTCAGGTGGCAATCGTTAAGCAAAAGGAAAACACAAGGGCGTGGAGACCTGGGGAAAAAGCAACACTGAGAAATCCACCCTCTGAAGCTGACGAAAATGGGCAACAGAGGCTACCTCAGGTGGCAATCATTAAGCAAAAAAATAAAATAAAATACAAAACTACAATGGCGAGGAGACCCGGTGAAAAAGCAACCCTGAAAAAAGGTACCCTCTGAAACGGAGGAAGCAGGGCAACAGAGCCTCGCTCAGGTGACAATATTTAAGCCAAAAAGAGAAAGAAAGAAAGAAAGAAAGAAAGAAAGAAAGAAAGAAAGAAAGAAAGAAAAGAGCAAGGGAGTGGAGACCTTGGGAAAGAGCAATACTGAAAAATCTAGCCTCTGACTGACAAAGACTGGCAACACACGTTAGCTCAAGTGCCAATCTTGCAAAGAAAACACACACACTCACACACACACACACTGAGGGACGTGGAGATCTGGGGAAAAAGCAACACTGAGAAATCCACCCTCTGAAGCTGACGAAAATGGGCCACAGAGGCTAGCTCAGGTGGCAATCGTTAAGCAAAAGAAACACACAAGGGCGTGGAGACCCGGGTAAAAAGCAGCACGGAGAAATCCACCCTCTGAAACTGAGGAACATGGGCAACAGACCCTAGCTCAGGTTGCAACCTTTAAGCAGAAAAGAAAGACACAAGGGCGTGGAGACCCGGGTAAAAAGCAGCACGGAGAAATCCACCCTCTGAAACTGACGAACATGGGCAACAGAGGCTAGCTCAGGTGGCAATCGTTAAGCAAAAGAAACACACAGGGGCGTGGAGACCTGGGCAAAAAGCAGCACTGAGAAATCTACCCTCTGAAACTGACGAAGATGGGCCACAGAGGCTAGCTCAGGTGGCAATCGTTAAGCAAAAGAAACACACAAGGGCGTGGAGACCTGGGGAAAAAGCAACACTGAGAAATCCACCCTCTCAAACTGACGAACATGGGCAACACGGGCTAGCTCAGGTGGCAATTTTTAAGGAAAAATAAAAGGAAGTGCGTGGAGACCTGGGGAAAAAGCAACACGGAGAAATCCACCCTCAGAAACTGAGAAAGAAGCGCAACAAAGGCTAGCTCAGGTGGCAATCGTTAAGCAAAAGAAACACACAAGGGCGTGGAGACCTGGGGAAAAAGCAGCACTGAGAAATGTACCCTCTGAAACTGACGACGATGGGCAACAGAGGCTAGCTCAGGTGGCAATCTTTAAGCAAAAGGGAAACACAAGGGCGTGGAGACCTGGGGAAAAAGCAACACTGAGAATTCTACCCTCTGAAACTGCCGAAGATGGGCAACAGATGCTAGCTTTGGTTCAATATTTGAGCAAAAAAAAAAAAAAAAAAAAACACACACACACACACACAAGGGCGTGCAGAACTTGGGAAAGAGCAAGACTGAGAAATCTACCCTCTGAAACTGACAAAGATGGGCAACAGAGACTAGCTCAGGTGGCAATCGTTAAGCAAAAGAAACACACAAGGGCGTGGAGACCTGGGGAAAAAGCAGCACGGAGAAATCCACACTCTGAAACTGACGAAGATGGGCCACAGAGGCTACCTCAGGTGGCAATCATTAAGCAAAAATATAAAATAAAATAAAAAAACTACAATGGCGAGGAGACCCGGTGAAAAAGCAACCCTGAAAAAAGGTACCCGCTGAAACGGAGGAAGCAGGGCAACAGAGCCTAGCTCAGGTGACAATATTTAAGCCAAAAAGAAAGAAAGAAAGAAAGAAAGGTAGGAAGAAAGAAAAGAGCAAGGGAGTGGAGACCTTGGGAAAGAGCGATACTGAAAAATCTAGCCTCTGACTGACAAAGACTGGCAACACACGTTAGCTCAAGTGCCAATCTTGCAAAGAAAACACACACACTCACACACACACACACTGAGGGACTTGGAGACCTGGGGAAAAAGCAACACTGAGAAATCCACCCTCTGAAGCTGACGAAAATGGGCCACAGAGGCTAGCTCAGGTGGCAATCGTTAAGCAAAAGAAACACACAAGGGCGTGGAGACCTGGGGAAAAAGCAACACGGAGAAATCCACCCTCTGAAACTGACGAAGAAGGGCAACAGATGCTAGCTTAGGTTCAATATTTGAGCAAAAAAAAAAAAAAAAAAAAACCCACACACAAGGGCGTGCAGAACTTGGGAAAGAGCAAGACTGAGAAATCTACCCTCTGAAACTGACAAAGATGGGCCACAGAGGCTAGCTCAGGTGGCAATCGTTAAGCAAAAGAAACACACAAGGGCGTGGAGACCTGGGGAAAAAGCAGCACTGAGAAATGTACCCTCTGAAACTGACGACGATGGGCAACAGAGGCTAGCTCAGGTGGCAATCGTTAAGCAAAAGGAAAACACAAGGGCGTGGAGACCTGGGGAAAAAGCAACACTGAGAAATCCACCCTCTGAAGCTGACGAAAATGGGCAACAGAGGCTACCTCAGGTGGCAATCATTAAGCAAAAAAATAAAATAAAATACAAAACTACAATGGCGAGGAGACCCGGTGAAAAAGCAACCCTGAAAAAAGGTACCCTCTGAAACGGAGGAAGCAGGGCAACAGAGCCTCGCTCAGGTGACAATATTTAAGCCAAAAAGAGAAAGAAAGAAAGAAAGAAAGAAAGAAAGAAAGAAAGAAAGAAAGAAAGAAAAGAGCAAGGGAGTGGAGACCTTGGGAAAGAGCAATACTGAAAAATCTAGCCTCTGACTGACAAAGACTGGCAACACACGTTAGCTCAAGTGCCAATCTTGCAAAGAAAACACACACACTCACACACACACACACTGAGGGACGTGGAGATCTGGGGAAAAAGCAACACTGAGAAATCCACCCTCTGAAGCTGACGAAAATGGGCCACAGAGGCTAGCTCAGGTGGCAATCGTTAAGCAAAAGAAACACACAAGGGCGTGGAGACCCGGGTAAAAAGCAGCACGGAGAAATCCACCCTCTGAAACTGAGGAACATGGGCAACAGACCCTAGCTCAGGTTGCAACCTTTAAGCAGAAAAGAAAGACACAAGGGCGTGGAGACCCGGGTAAAAAGCAGCACGGAGAAATCCACCCTCTGAAACTGACGAACATGGGCAACAGAGGCTAGCTCAGGTGGCAATCGTTAAGCAAAAGAAACACACAGGGGCGTGGAGACCTGGGCAAAAAGCAGCACTGAGAAATCTACCCTCTGAAACTGACGAAGATGGGCCACAGAGGCTAGCTCAGGTGGCAATCGTTAAGCAAAAGAAACACACAAGGGCGTGGAGACCTGGGGAAAAAGCAACACTGAGAAATCCACCCTCTCAAACTGACGAACATGGGCAACACGGGCTAGCTCAGGTGGCAATTTTTAAGGAAAAATAAAAGGAAGTGCGTGGAGACCTGGGGAAAAAGCAACACGGAGAAATCCACCCTCAGAAACTGAGAAAGAAGCGCAACAAAGGCTAGCTCAGGTGGCAATCGTTAAGCAAAAGAAACACACAAGGGCGTGGAGACCTGGGGAAAAAGCAGCACTGAGAAATGTACCCTCTGAAACTGACGACGATGGGCAACAGAGGCTAGCTCAGGTGGCAATCTTTAAGCAAAAGGGAAACACAAGGGCGTGGAGACCTGGGGAAAAAGCAACACTGAGAATTCTACCCTCTGAAACTGCCGAAGATGGGCAACAGATGCTAGCTTTGGTTCAATATTTGAGCAAAAAAAAAAAAAAAAAAACACACACACACACACACACACAAGGGCGTGCAGAACTTGGGAAAGAGCAAGACTGAGAAATCTACCCTCTGAAACTGACAAAGATGGGCAACAGAGACTAGCTCAGGTGGCAATCGTTAAGCAAAAGAAACACACAAGGGCGTGGAGACCTGGGGAAAAAGCAGCACGGAGAAATCCACACTCTGAAACTGACGAAGATGGGCCACAGAGGCTACCTCAGGTGGCAATCATTAAGCAAAAATATAAAATAAAATAAAAAAACTACAATGGCGAGGAGACCCGGTGAAAAAGCAACCCTGAAAAAAGGTACCCGCTGAAACGGAGGAAGCAGGGCAACAGAGCCTAGCTCAGGTGACAATATTTAAGCCAAAAAGAAAGAAAGAAAGAAAGAAAGGTAGGAAGAAAGAAAAGAGCAAGGGAGTGGAGACCTTGGGAAAGAGCGATACTGAAAAATCTAGCCTCTGACTGACAAAGACTGGCAACACACGTTAGCTCAAGTGCCAATCTTGCAAAGAAAACACACACACTCACACACACACACACTGAGGGACTTGGAGACCTGGGGAAAAAGCAACACTGAGAAATCCACCCTCTGAAGCTGACGAAAATGGGCCACAGAGGCTAGCTCAGGTGGCAATCGTTAAGCAAAAGAAACACACAAGGGCGTGGAGACCTGGGGAAAAAGCAACACGGAGAAATCCACCCTCTGAAACTGACGAAGAAGGGCAACAGATGCTAGCTTAGGTTCAATATTTGAGCAAAAAAAAAAAAAAAAAAAAAAAACCCACACACAAGGGCGTGCAGAACTTGGGAAAGAGCAAGACTGAGAAATCTACCCTCTGAAACTGACAAAGATGGGCCACAGAGGCTAGCTCAGGTGGCAATCGTTAAGCAAAAGAAACACACAAGGGCGTGGAGACCTGGGGAAAAAGCAGCACTGAGAAATGTACCCTCTGAAACTGACGACGATGGGCAACAGAGGCTAGCTCAGGTGGCAATCGTTAAGCAAAAGGAAAACACAAGGGCGTGGAGACCTGGGGAAAAAGCAACACTGAGAAATCCACCCTCTGAAGCTGACGAAAATGGGCAACAGAGGCTACCTCAGGTGGCAATCATTAAGCAAAAAAATAAAATAAAATACAAAACTACAATGGCGAGGAGACCCGGTGAAAAAGCAACCCTGAAAAAAGGTACCCTCTGAAACGGAGGAAGCAGGGCAACAGAGCCTCGCTCAGGTGACAATATTTAAGCCAAAAAGAGAAAGAAAGAAAGAAAGAAAGAAAGAAAGAAAGAAAGAAAGAAAGAAAGAAAAGAGCAAGGGAGTGGAGACCTTGGGAAAGAGCAATACTGAAAAATCTAGCCTCTGACTGACAAAGACTGGCAACACACGTTAGCTCAAGTGCCAATCTTGCAAAGAAAACACACACACTCACACACACACACACTGAGGGACGTGGAGATCTGGGGAAAAAGCAACACTGAGAAATCCACCCTCTGAAGCTGACGAAAATGGGCCACAGAGGCTAGCTCAGGTGGCAATCGTTAAGCAAAAGAAACACACAAGGGCGTGGAGACCCGGGTAAAAAGCAGCACGGAGAAATCCACCCTCTGAAACTGAGGAACATGGGCAACAGACCCTAGCTCAGGTTGCAACCTTTAAGCAGAAAAGAAAGACACAAGGGCGTGGAGACCCGGGTAAAAAGCAGCACGGAGAAATCCACCCTCTGAAACTGACGAACATGGGCAACAGAGGCTAGCTCAGGTGGCAATCGTTAAGCAAAAGAAACACACAGGGGCGTGGAGACCTGGGCAAAAAGCAGCACTGAGAAATCTACCCTCTGAAACTGACGAAGATGGGCCACAGAGGCTAGCTCAGGTGGCAATCGTTAAGCAAAAGAAACACACAAGGGCGTGGAGACCTGGGGAAAAAGCAACACTGAGAAATCCACCCTCTCAAACTGACGAACATGGGCAACACGGGCTAGCTCAGGTGGCAATTTTTAAGGAAAAATAAAAGGAAGTGCGTGGAGACCTGGGGAAAAAGCAACACGGAGAAATCCACCCTCAGAAACTGAGAAAGAAGCGCAACAAAGGCTAGCTCAGGTGGCAATCGTTAAGCAAAAGAAACACACAAGGGCGTGGAGACCTGGGGAAAAAGCAGCACTGAGAAATGTACCCTCTGAAACTGACGACGATGGGCAACAGAGGCTAGCTCAGGTGGCAATCTTTAAGCAAAAGGGAAACACAAGGGCGTGGAGACCTGGGGAAAAAGCAACACTGAGAATTCTACCCTCTGAAACTGCCGAAGATGGGCAACAGATGCTAGCTTTGGTTCAATATTTGAGCAAAAAAAAAAAAAAAAAAAAACACACACACACACACACACAAGGGCGTGCAGAACTTGGGAAAGAGCAAGACTGAGAAATCTACCCTCTGAAACTGACAAAGATGGGCAACAGAGACTAGCTCAGGTGGCAATCGTTAAGCAAAAGAAACACACAAGGGCGTGGAGACCTGGGGAAAAAGCAGCACGGAGAAATCCACACTCTGAAACTGACGAAGATGGGCCACAGAGGCTACCTCAGGTGGCAATCATTAAGCAAAAATATAAAATAAAATAAAAAAACTACAATGGCGAGGAGACCCGGTGAAAAAGCAACCCTGAAAAAAGGTACCCGCTGAAACGGAGGAAGCAGGGCAACAGAGCCTAGCTCAGGTGACAATATTTAAGCCAAAAAGAAAGAAAGAAAGAAAGAAAGGTAGGAAGAAAGAAAAGAGCAAGGGAGTGGAGACCTTGGGAAAGAGCGATACTGAAAAATCTAGCCTCTGACTGACAAAGACTGGCAACACACGTTAGCTCAAGTGCCAATCTTGCAAAGAAAACACACACACTCACACACACACACACTGAGGGACTTGGAGACCTGGGGAAAAAGCAACACTGAGAAATCCACCCTCTGAAGCTGACGAAAATGGGCCACAGAGGCTAGCTCAGGTGGCAATCGTTAAGCAAAAGAAACACACAAGGGCGTGGAGACCTGGGGAAAAAGCAACACGGAGAAATCCACCCTCTGAAACTGACGAAGAAGGGCAACAGATGCTAGCTTAGGTTCAATATTTGAGCAAAAAAAAAAAAAAAAAAAAACCCACACACAAGGGCGTGCAGAACTTGGGAAAGAGCAAGACTGAGAAATCTACCCTCTGAAACTGACAAAGATGGGCCACAGAGGCTAGCTCAGGTGGCAATCGTTAAGCAAAAGAAACACACAAGGGCGTGGAGACCTGGGGAAAAAGCAGCACTGAGAAATGTACCCTCTGAAACTGACGACGATGGGCAACAGAGGCTAGCTCAGGTGGCAATCGTTAAGCAAAAGGAAAACACAAGGGCGTGGAGACCTGGGGAAAAAGCAACACTGAGAAATCCACCCTCTGAAGCTGACGAAAATGGGCAACAGAGGCTACCTCAGGTGGCAATCATTAAGCAAAAAAATAAAATAAAATACAAAACTACAATGGCGAGGAGACCCGGTGAAAAAGCAACCCTGAAAAAAGGTACCCTCTGAAACGGAGGAAGCAGGGCAACAGAGCCTCGCTCAGGTGACAATATTTAAGCCAAAAAGAGAAAGAAAGAAAGAAAGAAAGAAAGAAAGAAAGAAAGAAAGAAAGAAAGAGAGCAAGGGAGTGGAGACCTTGGGAAAGAGCAATACTGAAAAATCTAGCCTCTGACTGACAAAGACTGGCAACACACGTTAGCTCAAGTGCCAATCTTGCAAAGAAAACACACACACTCACACACACACACACTGAGGGACGTGGAGATCTGGGGAAAAAGCAACACTGAGAAATCCACCCTCTGAAGCTGACGAAAATGGGCCACAGAGGCTAGCTCAGGTGGCAATCGTTAAGCAAAAGAAACACACAAGGGCGTGGAGACCCGGGTAAAAAGCAGCACGGAGAAATCCACCCTCTGAAACTGAGGAACATGGGCAACAGACCCTAGCTCAGGTTGCAACCTTTAAGCAGAAAAGAAAGACACAAGGGCGTGGAGACCCGGGTAAAAAGCAGCACGGAGAAATCCACCCTCTGAAACTGACGAACATGGGCAACAGAGGCTAGCTCAGGTGGCAATCGTTAAGCAAAAGAAACACACAGGGGCGTGGAGACCTGGGCAAAAAGCAGCACTGAGAAATCTACCCTCTGAAACTGACGAAGATGGGCCACAGAGGCTAGCTCAGGTGGCAATCGTTAAGCAAAAGAAACACACAAGGGCGTGGAGACCTGGGGAAAAAGCAACACTGAGAAATCCACCCTCTCAAACTGACGAACATGGGCAACACGGGCTAGCTCAGGTGGCAATTTTTAAGGAAAAATAAAAGGAAGTGCGTGGAGACCTGGGGAAAAAGCAACACGGAGAAATCCACCCTCAGAAACTGAGAAAGAAGCGCAACAAAGGCTAGCTCAGGTGGCAATCGTTAAGCAAAAGAAACACACAAGGGCGTGGAGACCTGGGGAAAAAGCAGCACTGAGAAATGTACCCTCTGAAACTGACGACGATGGGCAACAGAGGCTAGCTCAGGTGGCAATCTTTAAGCAAAAGGGAAACACAAGGGCGTGGAGACCTGGGGAAAAAGCAACACTGAGAATTCTACCCTCTGAAACTGCCGAAGATGGGCAACAGATGCTAGCTTTGGTTCAATATTTGAGCAAAAAAAAAAAAAAAAAAACACACACACACACACACACACAAGGGCGTGCAGAACTTGGGAAAGAGCAAGACTGAGAAATCTACCCTCTGAAACTGACAAAGATGGGCAACAGAGACTAGCTCAGGTGGCAATCGTTAAGCAAAAGAAACACACAAGGGCGTGGAGACCTGGGGAAAAAGCAGCACGGAGAAATCCACACTCTGAAACTGACGAAGATGGGCCACAGAGGCTACCTCAGGTGGCAATCATTAAGCAAAAATATAAAATAAAATAAAAAAACTACAATGGCGAGGAGACCCGGTGAAAAAGCAACCCTGAAAAAAGGTACCCGCTGAAACGGAGGAAGCAGGGCAACAGAGCCTAGCTCAGGTGACAATATTTAAGCCAAAAAGAAAGAAAGAAAGAAAGAAAGGTAGGAAGAAAGAAAAGAGCAAGGGAGTGGAGACCTTGGGAAAGAGCGATACTGAAAAATCTAGCCTCTGACTGACAAAGACTGGCAACACACGTTAGCTCAAGTGCCAATCTTGCAAAGAAAACACACACACTCACACACACACACACTGAGGGACTTGGAGACCTGGGGAAAAAGCAACACTGAGAAATCCACCCTCTGAAGCTGACGAAAATGGGCCACAGAGGCTAGCTCAGGTGGCAATCGTTAAGCAAAAGAAACACACAAGGGCGTGGAGACCTGGGGAAAAAGCAACACGGAGAAATCCACCCTCTGAAACTGACGAAGAAGGGCAACAGATGCTAGCTTAGGTTCAATATTTGAGCAAAAAAAAAAAAAAAAAAAAAAAACCCACACACAAGGGCGTGCAGAACTTGGGAAAGAGCAAGACTGAGAAATCTACCCTCTGAAACTGACAAAGATGGGCCACAGAGGCTAGCTCAGGTGGCAATCGTTAAGCAAAAGAAACACACAAGGGCGTGGAGACCTGGGGAAAAAGCAGCACTGAGAAATGTACCCTCTGAAACTGACGACGATGGGCAACAGAGGCTAGCTCAGGTGGCAATCGTTAAGCAAAAGGAAAACACAAGGGCGTGGAGACCTGGGGAAAAAGCAACACTGAGAAATCCACCCTCTGAAGCTGACGAAAATGGGCAACAGAGGCTACCTCAGGTGGCAATCATTAAGCAAAAAAATAAAATAAAATACAAAACTACAATGGCGAGGAGACCCGGTGAAAAAGCAACCCTGAAAAAAGGTACCCTCTGAAACGGAGGAAGCAGGGCAACAGAGCCTCGCTCAGGTGACAATATTTAAGCCAAAAAGAAAGAAAGAAAGAAAGAAAGAAAGAAAGAAAGAAAGAAAGAAAGAAAGAAAGAAAGAAAGAAAAGAGCAAGGGAGTGGAGACCTTGGGAAAGAGCAATACTGAAAAATCTAGCCTCTGACTGACAAAGACTGGCAACACACGTTAGCTCAAGTGCCAATCTTGCAAAGAAAACACACACACTCACACACACACACACTGAGGGACGTGGAGATCTGGGGAAAAAGCAACACTGAGAAATCCACCCTCTGAAGCTGACGAAAATGGGCCACAGAGGCTAGCTCAGGTGGCAATCGTTAAGCAAAAGAAACACACAAGGGCGTGGAGACCCGGGTAAAAAGCAGCACGGAGAAATCCACCCTCTGAAACTGAGGAACATGGGCAACAGACCCTAGCTCAGGTTGCAACCTTTAAGCAGAAAAGAAAGACACAAGGGCGTGGAGACCCGGGTAAAAAGCAGCACGGAGAAATCCACCCTCTGAAACTGACGAACATGGGCAACAGAGGCTAGCTCAGGTGGCAATCGTTAAGCAAAAGAAACACACAGGGGCGTGGAGACCTGGGCAAAAAGCAGCACTGAGAAATCTACCCTCTGAAACTGACGAAGATGGGCCACAGAGGCTAGCTCAGGTGGCAATCGTTAAGCAAAAGAAACACACAAGGGCGTGGAGACCTGGGGAAAAAGCAACACTGAGAAATCCACCCTCTCAAACTGACGAACATGGGCAACACGGGCTAGCTCAGGTGGCAATTTTTAAGGAAAAATAAAAGGAAGTGCGTGGAGACCTGGGGAAAAAGCAACACGGAGAAATCCACCCTCAGAAACTGAGAAAGAAGCGCAACAAAGGCTAGCTCAGGTGGCAATCGTTAAGCAAAAGAAACACACAAGGGCGTGGAGACCTGGGGAAAAAGCAGCACTGAGAAATGTACCCTCTGAAACTGACGACGATGGGCAACAGAGGCTAGCTCAGGTGGCAATCTTTAAGCAAAAGGGAAACACAAGGGCGTGGAGACCTGGGGAAAAAGCAACACTGAGAATTCTACCCTCTGAAACTGCCGAAGATGGGCAACAGATGCTAGCTTTGGTTCAATATTTGAGCAAAAAAAAAGAAAAAAAAACACACACACACACACACACACAAGGGCGTGCAGAACTTGGGAAAGAGCAAGACTGAGAAATCTACCCTCTGAAACTGACAAAGATGGGCAACAGAGACTAGCTCAGGTGGCAATCGTTAAGCAAAAGAAACACACAAGGGCGTGGAGACCTGGGGAAAAAGCAGCACGGAGAAATCCACACTCTGAAACTGACGAAGATGGGCCACAGAGGCTACCTCAGGTGGCAATCATTAAGCAAAAATATAAAATAAAATAAAAAAACTACAATGGCGAGGAGACCCGGTGAAAAAGCAACCCTGAAAAAAGGTACCCGCTGAAACGGAGGAAGCAGGGCAACAGAGCCTAGCTCAGGTGACAATATTTAAGCCAAAAAGAAAGAAAGAAAGAAAGAAAGGTAGGAAGAAAGAAAAGAGCAAGGGAGTGGAGACCTTGGGAAAGAGCGATACTGAAAAATCTAGCCTCTGACTGACAAAGACTGGCAACACACGTTAGCTCAAGTGCCAATCTTGCAAAGAAAACACACACACTCACACACACACACACTGAGGGACTTGGAGACCTGGGGAAAAAGCAACACTGAGAAATCCACCCTCTGAAGCTGACGAAAATGGGCCACAGAGGCTAGCTCAGGTGGCAATCGTTAAGCAAAAGAAACACACAAGGGCGTGGAGACCTGGGGAAAAAGCAACACGGAGAAATCCACCCTCTGAAACTGACGAAGAAGGGCAACAGATGCTAGCTTAGGTTCAATATTTGAGCAAAAAAAAAAAAAAAAAAAAAAAACCCACACACAAGGGCGTGCAGAACTTGGGAAAGAGCAAGACTGAGAAATCTACCCTCTGAAACTGACAAAGATGGGCCACAGAGGCTAGCTCAGGTGGCAATCGTTAAGCAAAAGAAACACACAAGGGCGTGGAGACCTGGGGAAAAAGCAGCACTGAGAAATGTACCCTCTGAAACTGACGACGATGGGCAACAGAGGCTAGCTCAGGTGGCAATCGTTAAGCAAAAGGAAAACACAAGGGCGTGGAGACCTGGGGAAAAAGCAACACTGAGAAATCCACCCTCTGAAGCTGACGAAAATGGGCAACAGAGGCTACCTCAGGTGGCAATCATTAAGCAAAAAAATAAAATAAAATACAAAACTACAATGGCGAGGAGACCCGGTGAAAAAGCAACCCTGAAAAAAGGTACCCTCTGAAACGGAGGAAGCAGGGCAACAGAGCCTCGCTCAGGTGACAATATTTAAGCCAAAAAGAAAGAAAGAAAGAAAGAAAGAAAGAAAGAAAGAAAGAAAGAAAGAAAGAAAGAAAGAAAGAAAGAAAAGAGCAAGGGAGTGGAGACCTTGGGAAAGAGCAATACTGAAAAATCTAGCCTCTGACTGACAAAGACTGGCAACACACGTTAGCTCAAGTGCCAATCTTGCAAAGAAAACACACACACTCACACACACACACACTGAGGGACGTGGAGATCTGGGGAAAAAGCAACACTGAGAAATCCACCCTCTGAAGCTGACGAAAATGGGCCACAGAGGCTAGCTCAGGTGGCAATCGTTAAGCAAAAGAAACACACAAGGGCGTGGAGACCCGGGTAAAAAGCAGCACGGAGAAATCCACCCTCTGAAACTGAGGAACATGGGCAACAGACCCTAGCTCAGGTTGCAACCTTTAAGCAGAAAAGAAAGACACAAGGGCGTGGAGACCCGGGTAAAAAGCAGCACGGAGAAATCCACCCTCTGAAACTGACGAACATGGGCAACAGAGGCTAGCTCAGGTGGCAATCGTTAAGCAAAAGAAACACACAGGGGCGTGGAGACCTGGGCAAAAAGCAGCACTGAGAAATCTACCCTCTGAAACTGACGAAGATGGGCCACAGAGGCTAGCTCAGGTGGCAATCGTTAAGCAAAAGAAACACACAAGGGCGTGGAGACCTGGGGAAAAAGCAACACTGAGAAATCCACCCTCTCAAACTGACGAACATGGGCAACACGGGCTAGCTCAGGTGGCAATTTTTAAGGAAAAATAAAAGGAAGTGCGTGGAGACCTGGGGAAAAAGCAACACGGAGAAATCCACCCTCAGAAACTGAGAAAGAAGCGCAACAAAGGCTAGCTCAGGTGGCAATCGTTAAGCAAAAGAAACACACAAGGGCGTGGAGACCTGGGGAAAAAGCAGCACTGAGAAATGTACCCTCTGAAACTGACGACGATGGGCAACAGAGGCTAGCTCAGGTGGCAATCTTTAAGCAAAAGGGAAACACAAGGGCGTGGAGACCTGGGGAAAAAGCAACACTGAGAATTCTACCCTCTGAAACTGCCGAAGATGGGCAACAGATGCTAGCTTTGGTTCAATATTTGAGCAAAAAAAAAAAAAAAAAAACACACACACACACACACACACAAGGGCGTGCAGAACTTGGGAAAGAGCAAGACTGAGAAATCTACCCTCTGAAACTGACAAAGATGGGCAACAGAGACTAGCTCAGGTGGCAATCGTTAAGCAAAAGAAACACACAAGGGCGTGGAGACCTGGGGAAAAAGCAGCACGGAGAAATCCACACTCTGAAACTGACGAAGATGGGCCACAGAGGCTACCTCAGGTGGCAATCATTAAGCAAAAATATAAAATAAAATAAAAAAACTACAATGGCGAGGAGACCCGGTGAAAAAGCAACCCTGAAAAAAGGTACCCGCTGAAACGGAGGAAGCAGGGCAACAGAGCCTAGCTCAGGTGACAATATTTAAGCCAAAAAGAAAGAAAGAAAGAAAGAAAGGTAGGAAGAAAGAAAAGAGCAAGGGAGTGGAGACCTTGGGAAAGAGCGATACTGAAAAATCTAGCCTCTGACTGACAAAGACTGGCAACACACGTTAGCTCAAGTGCCAATCTTGCAAAGAAAACACACACACTCACACACACACACACTGAGGGACTTGGAGACCTGGGGAAAAAGCAACACTGAGAAATCCACCCTCTGAAGCTGACGAAAATGGGCCACAGAGGCTAGCTCAGGTGGCAATCGTTAAGCAAAAGAAACACACAAGGGCGTGGAGACCTGGGGAAAAAGCAACACGGAGAAATCCACCCTCTGAAACTGACGAAGAAGGGCAACAGATGCTAGCTTAGGTTCAATATTTGAGCAAAAAAAAAAAAAAAAAAAAAAAACCCACACACAAGGGCGTGCAGAACTTGGGAAAGAGCAAGACTGAGAAATCTACCCTCTGAAACTGACAAAGATGGGCCACAGAGGCTAGCTCAGGTGGCAATCGTTAAGCAAAAGAAACACACAAGGGCGTGGAGACCTGGGGAAAAAGCAGCACTGAGAAATGTACCCTCTGAAACTGACGACGATGGGCAACAGAGGCTAGCTCAGGTGGCAATCGTTAAGCAAAAGGAAAACACAAGGGCGTGGAGACCTGGGGAAAAAGCAACACTGAGAAATCCACCCTCTGAAGCTGACGAAAATGGGCAACAGAGGCTACCTCAGGTGGCAATCATTAAGCAAAAAAATAAAATAAAATACAAAACTACAATGGCGAGGAGACCCGGTGAAAAAGCAACCCTGAAAAAAGGTACCCTCTGAAACGGAGGAAGCAGGGCAACAGAGCCTCGCTCAGGTGACAATATTTAAGCCAAAAAGAAAGAAAGAAAGAAAGAAAGAAAGAAAGAAAGAAAGAAAGAAAGAAAGAAAGAAAGAAAGAAAGAAAAGAGCAAGGGAGTGGAGACCTTGGGAAAGAGCAATACTGAAAAATCTAGCCTCTGACTGACAAAGACTGGCAACACACGTTAGCTCAAGTGCCAATCTTGCAAAGAAAACACACACACTCACACACACACACACTGAGGGACGTGGAGATCTGGGGAAAAAGCAACACTGAGAAATCCACCCTCTGAAGCTGACGAAAATGGGCCACAGAGGCTAGCTCAGGTGGCAATCGTTAAGCAAAAGAAACACACAAGGGCGTGGAGACCCGGGTAAAAAGCAGCACGGAGAAATCCACCCTCTGAAACTGAGGAACATGGGCAACAGACCCTAGCTCAGGTTGCAACCTTTAAGCAGAAAAGAAAGACACAAGGGCGTGGAGACCCGGGTAAAAAGCAGCACGGAGAAATCCACCCTCTGAAACTGACGAACATGGGCAACAGAGGCTAGCTCAGGTGGCAATCGTTAAGCAAAAGAAACACACAGGGGCGTGGAGACCTGGGCAAAAAGCAGCACTGAGAAATCTACCCTCTGAAACTGACGAAGATGGGCCACAGAGGCTAGCTCAGGTGGCAATCGTTAAGCAAAAGAAACACACAAGGGCGTGGAGACCTGGGGAAAAAGCAACACTGAGAAATCCACCCTCTCAAACTGACGAACATGGGCAACACGGGCTAGCTCAGGTGGCAATTTTTAAGGAAAAATAAAAGGAAGTGCGTGGAGACCTGGGGAAAAAGCAACACGGAGAAATCCACCCTCAGAAACTGAGAAAGAAGCGCAACAAAGGCTAGCTCAGGTGGCAATCGTTAAGCAAAAGAAACACACAAGGGCGTGGAGACCTGGGGAAAAAGCAGCACTGAGAAATGTACCCTCTGAAACTGACGACGATGGGCAACAGAGGCTAGCTCAGGTGGCAATCTTTAAGCAAAAGGGAAACACAAGGGCGTGGAGACCTGGGGAAAAAGCAACACTGAGAATTCTACCCTCTGAAACTGCCGAAGATGGGCAACAGATGCTAGCTTTGGTTCAATATTTGAGCAAAAAAAAAAAAAAAAAAACACACACACACACACACACACAAGGGCGTGCAGAACTTGGGAAAGAGCAAGACTGAGAAATCTACCCTCTGAAACTGACAAAGATGGGCAACAGAGACTAGCTCAGGTGGCAATCGTTAAGCAAAAGAAACACACAAGGGCGTGGAGACCTGGGGAAAAAGCAGCACGGAGAAATCCACACTCTGAAACTGACGAAGATGGGCCACAGAGGCTACCTCAGGTGGCAATCATTAAGCAAAAATATAAAATAAAATAAAAAAACTACAATGGCGAGGAGACCCGGTGAAAAAGCAACCCTGAAAAAAGGTACCCGCTGAAACGGAGGAAGCAGGGCAACAGAGCCTAGCTCAGGTGACAATATTTAAGCCAAAAAGAAAGAAAGAAAGAAAGAAAGGTAGGAAGAAAGAAAAGAGCAAGGGAGTGGAGACCTTGGGAAAGAGCGATACTGAAAAATCTAGCCTCTGACTGACAAAGACTGGCAACACACGTTAGCTCAAGTGCCAATCTTGCAAAGAAAACACACACACTCACACACACACACACTGAGGGACTTGGAGACCTGGGGAAAAAGCAACACTGAGAAATCCACCCTCTGAAGCTGACGAAAATGGGCCACAGAGGCTAGCTCAGGTGGCAATCGTTAAGCAAAAGAAACACACAAGGGCGTGGAGACCTGGGGAAAAAGCAACACGGAGAAATCCACCCTCTGAAACTGACGAAGAAGGGCAACAGATGCTAGCTTAGGTTCAATATTTGAGCAAAAAAAAAAAAAAAAAAAAAAAACCCACACACAAGGGCGTGCAGAACTTGGGAAAGAGCAAGACTGAGAAATCTACCCTCTGAAACTGACAAAGATGGGCCACAGAGGCTAGCTCAGGTGGCAATCGTTAAGCAAAAGAAACACACAAGGGCGTGGAGACCTGGGGAAAAAGCAGCACTGAGAAATGTACCCTCTGAAACTGACGACGATGGGCAACAGAGGCTAGCTCAGGTGGCAATCGTTAAGCAAAAGGAAAACACAAGGGCGTGGAGACCTGGGGAAAAAGCAACACTGAGAAATCCACCCTCTGAAGCTGACGAAAATGGGCAACAGAGGCTACCTCAGGTGGCAATCATTAAGCAAAAAAATAAAATAAAATACAAAACTACAATGGCGAGGAGACCCGGTGAAAAAGCAACCCTGAAAAAAGGTACCCTCTGAAACGGAGGAAGCAGGGCAACAGAGCCTCGCTCAGGTGACAATCTTTAAGCCAAAAAAAAAAAAAGAAAAGAAAAGAGCAAGGGAGTGGAGACCTTGGGAAAGAGCGATACTGAAAAATCTAGCCTCTGAAACTGACAAAGATTGGCAACACACGTTAGCTCAAGTGCCAATCTTGCAAAGAAAACACACACACTCACACACACACACAGTGAGGGACTTGGAGACCTGGGGAAAAAGCAACACTGAGAAACCTACCCTCTCAAACTGACGAAGATGGGCAACAGATGCTAGCTTAGGTTCAATATTTGAGCAAAAAAAAAAAAAACACACACACACACACACAAGGGCGTGCAGAACTTGGGAAAGAGCAAGACTGAGAAATCTACCCTCTGAAACTGACAAAGATGGGAAACAGAGGCTTAGCTCAGGTGGCAATCTTTAAGCAGAAAAAAAAAACAACAACAACAAAAAAAAAACCCCACAATGGAGTGGAGACCCGGGGGAAATCAACACTGAAAAATACAAATACAATGGAAGGCCAATAGACAGAGCAGGCACTTTCACCTGGGGAGGAGGAGGTACGCATGGATGACCAATGAGCGCATGAAAAGATGTGAGCTGTTCCCTGGAAAAGCAAGTGAGAAAATTAGAGGGAGACATTGTGGGGACACATGGGTGAGACTGGCTTCTTCCAAATACAGGAACAGGATCAAACTGCTAGTGAGGTCGCGGAGAAGCCAAGTCAGTCACTCACGCCTCACTGGTGGTGAAGGGAAACGGTATGGCCTCTGTGAAAAATGGCGTGGCGGGTTCCAAAACTCACACGCCGCGGAAACAACCACCGAAAGCGGCAACCTACATAAGCCCTTGGTGTATCTTGCCTCCTAAGAGCGTCTGTATGTAGCTGGAGCCTTGGGTCGTTAAGGCTTCCACAGTGATCTGTGGTGGTGGTGGTGGGGGGCCTTGGGCCTTGGGGGTCTCCGCTGGACCTCCAGGAAGTCAGCTTTTGTGGAGTCCCGTGAGTCCTTCCAGGGAGGGAGGCATCCAACCCGAGGGTGGTCTGGAGGGCCCCACTCCCGCCACTCCCGGGGGCTGGGGCGGGGGGCGGGGTGGGGGCTGCGGCCACGTTCCTGTTCATTCACACAGAATCCGGGGCATGAATGTTCTTAGCAGCTCTGTTCCACACAGACCCACACTGGAAACCACACAGACGTCCTGCAAGTCCCATCCCTTGCTCATGTCGCCGGGGCTCCGGAGGAGGGCCACTCTGTAAAAGCGGCCGCCAGATGGCGCCCAACAACCGGCGCGGAGGGGTCAGCGGGAGGGAACCGGCCAGCGAGAGTGCACAGCCTGAGCCCACCGCCGGGTCAGGTCTCTCTCTGTCTACCTCTGTCTCTGTCTCTCTGTCTCTCTGTCTCTGACTCTGTCTCTCTCTCTCTTTCTCTCTGGGCCCGCTTGGGGCGGCCGGGAGGTCACCACGCGAGGCCCCAGGGTGTCCACCTCGGAGCTCCCAGGCAGCACAGGGCAACCCTGGGCGCAGAAGGAGGTCTTGGAAAATCGGCGGGGAGGGGGGTGGGGTGGGTGGGCTTGCCAGGAAGGGGACAGACTCCCCACGTGACTCCTGGGCCGGGCCGGGGCTGCCGGCTGGCTGACGCGGACAGAGGGTGGAAAAGTCCCCGGAGATGCCACGGGGCAGGCCGGGGCTGCCGGCCCCCGATTCCCGGAGCGGCCCGAGCACTTCCCGGGTCCCGGGAGGACTTAGAAAATCAGGGCGGGGTGGGGGGTGGGGGTCGCTGTCAAACCGAAACCATGCACGTCATCAGAGAAGGACCGTGACGACGGAGGAATTGTCCGCAGTCTGTCAGGAATTGTGTGCAGCCTGTCACTTCCGGCCCAGAGGGTCTTTCTAAGGCAGACGGACAGACGGAGCCCACAAGTCGTAGAGGAAAGGACCGAGCCGCTTGGCCGCTGAAAAGTTTACAAGACAAAACGGGTCTCCCTCCGCACGGGGCCACAGCAAAGCCCAAAGACGACACACGGGGGGAGCATGGGTGCAGATTCACGTGTGGTGATAAGAATATGGATTTCAGCAGGGCTTCCCGTCCTCATCAACAAGCAGAAGCACCCAAATGGTGCGGGTTGGGGGCAGAGACCTCACAGCCATTCCCTCCACAAATCGAGTTCCCCGGGACATCCTCACAGCGCCGTGCTGTGAGTGTGTGTGGGTGTTTAAAATGGGGTAAATGTGGACGTGGAACTGCTCCGTGAAACCAAAATAACAACAGTCGTAGATCTTCTTTGGTCATTTAGAAAATTCTTCCCCCTCCCCCCCCCAGCGGTGCACGTATTTCCCTTCCAAATAAGAAGAACGGGAAAGGAGATGTTAAAGGCAAGCAGAGAGAGGAAAACTGTTGCAAAACAAAAGCTGAGCTCCCGTCCGAGGGAGGCCTCCTCCGTTAGAGGCCTAGGAAATCATTCTGACAAAATGGAGGATCTCTGTCTTTGGTGTCGATTCCCTCAGAGGTCAAGAGAAACCTTTTCCAATGTCTTTATCAGGAGGAGACTAGAAGTTAGAGAAAAGTATCCTTTCGAGAGCGAGAAAAACCAATTCTGATTTTGCATCAGCTTCCCTCCGATCTTGAAACTCATTGACTTGATTCCATTCTGTCGATGGAAATAATCCGGAACCAATCTATCCGTGAAAATCGGGGTGAGTTTATTCTGACCTAAGATGTAAGGACTGTGGCCCGGGGCCTTTCTTCCTGAAGGAAGAAAGGGCGCCCGGGAAGTGGGGTGTACAGAGTGCTTCTAGACCCCCAGAGAGGACGTTTCACATAGGATCGAAAGGTCCCTTGGACGATAGTCGCGACACTGCTCTGTCAGCACAGCGATCGACAGACACTGCTGGGTGGCAGGTCTGTTGTCTGGGCCTGGGTGGTCACAGGTGAGCCGGATGGTCAAAGGTGAGCGCAACCATCCGTTCCTAGCCTAAGGAAAGATGCCTCTCCTTAAGGAAAGGCCCGAGCACGGGGAAGCTGCTCCTTTCCCTTAAGGGCATTGGTTCTTGCCGTAGGAAATGTTTAAAGCAGATCTACGATGCGATGCGTGCTCGACGGCCACGTCAGGCCCTTTTGGAAAAACACTGTCAGGCCGAATTAGGCCGACACCCAATGGCTTCCTCATAGACTCCAATAGATCCTATCGCTCGCCATTTCTATCTGTCCACTCGTTCCAATTTTAGGCCACTTGACCACGAACAGACCTTTTTCTCAGATTTTTTTCCCCGTGATCACCTTTTCACAGACAAAACGATCTTTACTTTTTAGGCCCTCTTGCCTGAAGGCAGCCATCTCACTTTCCTTGAACACAAAGATGTTTCCCATATTCACTTTTAGTGGCTTTTTGTTTTGTTTTGTGTTGTTTTGTTTTGAGGACGATGAGCCCTGAGCTAACTGCTGCCAATCCTCCTCTTTTTGCCGAGGAAGGCTGGCCCTGAGCTAACCTCCGTGCCCATCTTCCTCTACTTCATATGTGGGACGCCTACCACCACGTGGCTCGCCCAGCGGTGCCACGTCCACCCCCGGGATCCGAACCGGCGAACCCCGGGCCGGCGAAGTGGAACAGGCACACTTAACCAGCGTGCCACTGGGCCGGCCTAGTGGCTTTCATCGCATTCGTTAAGTAGAATTTTTAACCCTCACGAACCTTAATTTTGGTGAAAACTAAGAAGTCAGCAATTAGGAACTGTCCTTCCCATGAGCAGTCTGTCGCTTGGCCAATTTCTAAACACTTGGCCACTTTTAGAAACATGGGATTTCATAGGTTTATCTCTTCCTTCGCTTTATTTGATTTCATCTCACTTTAGTTTTTGGGTGAGGAAGATCGGCCCTCACAGAGCTGACGCCTGTTGCCAATCTCCTCTTCTTTCTGCTTGAGGGAGAGCGGCCCGAGGTAACACCTGCGCCCCACTTCCTTGATCTTGCGGACGGGATGCCACCACAGCCCGGTGTGAGGAGCGGTGGAGGTCCACGCCCGGGATCTGAACCCGAGGACCCCAGGCTGCCGAGCTGAGTGCAGGAGCTTAACCACTATGCCGCCGTGCCGCCGTCCCCTGTCAAAGCTTTTATAAAGCACGAGACGTGTTCCTCGATAGACCCAAACGTCTTTTCGTTTCCGTATCCTCACAAACCCAAAGTAGATAAACTTCTATTTAGCCACTCACGTCTCAGGTTCTATCTTACTCGGGAAATGATCTACATCGTCAAGGGAAATTGTTTTTGTCTTAAGTTTGGCACCCGAGCTAACGACTGTTGCCAATCTTCCGTTTTGTTTTTTCCCCCCCCCCGATTTTCTCCCCAAATCCCCCCCATGACATAGTTGTCTATCTAGTTGAGGGCCGTTCTAGTGGTGGCATGTGGGACGCCGCCTCCACACGGCCCGACGAGCGGTGCCGTGTCCGTGCCCGGATCTGAACGGGCCAAAACCCTGGCCGCCGAAGGGGAGCGTGGGAACTTAACCACTCGGCCACGGGGCTGCCCCCGTCCGTGGACTTTTTTATCACCTGATTTCACCTCGCAAAACTTCAAAGCTTCAAGTATCAGAGAGGTTTGGGAAGTTGTTTCTATTTATTTAATTAATTTATTTTTCGAGGAAGACGAGCCCCGAGCTGACACCTGCTGCCAATTCTCCTCTTTTGCCCCGGGAGAGTGGTCCCGAGCTAACATCCGTGCCCATCCTCCTCCCGTTGATAGGCGGGACGCCGACCACAGCATGGCTCACCAAGCGGCGCACGTCCGCACCCTGGATCCGAACCGGCGAACCCCTGGCCGACAAAACGGAACGTGCGAACTTAACTGCTGTACCGCCGGGCTGGCCCTTCGGGAAGTTCTTTTCAGGACACGGGCCATAAACTAGAATCACCGCTACAGGTTTATCGGAGCGACATCAGCGTTCGTGGTGGATTGAGTCGTCCCCTCTGTCTCTCCCCTCCAGGGGACAACCAAAGGGACGTCTATCGACCCACCCACCAAGGATTCCCCCCCCCCCCGCATGGCACAGCAGGATGCCTGAGAGATCCACGCAGCCCTACAGCGGCAAGTCACATTCGCACGGTCAAAATTCAATGGCAGAGGGGGCTGGCCCCGTGGCCGAGTGGTTAAGTTCGCGCGCTCCGCTGCAGGCGGGCCCAGTGTTTCGTGGGTTCGAATCCTGGGCGCGGACATGGCACTGTTCATCAGACCACGCTGAGGCAGCGTCCCACATGCCACAACTAGAAGAACCCACAACGAAGAATACACAACTATGTACCCAGGGGGGCTTTGGGGAGAAAAAGGAAAAAATAAAATCTTTAAAAAAAAAATTCAATGGCAGAGACAAAACGTTAAGGTCAGCGAGAGGGAAGAGAATAACCGGCCCAGGAGCAACGGTGTGAAGAACATGGAGAAGACGGGTCCTAGACGCCGGGGTCCCCGGAGCAGCGATTTCATCAGAGGCCCGCGAACGTCCACGATCTCCACACCACGTTTATGGCCGACTGCGTGTGTGGGTCCTTTGGAATCGACCAGGCTACCGTCTGGGCCACTTTGGGACATCGTGTCTAGCTGCCCCGAGCGGTGGAGCTGTCGTTCGAGTGTAAGATGGGGCCCGTCCGGGGAGAGCATGGGGACGGGGAAAGGGAGGCCGCGGGAAGTCACAGAGTCTGAGGTGTTCGGGGGAGACCGACTCTTCTAAAGTGGAGGCGGTAGAAGGAGAGCAGCAGGATTTTTGGATTTTTGTTCTCTCTGTTAGGTATCTGGGTCCGGAGGAGAGTGGGGCGGGGGGGGGGGGATGGTTGTGATGGTGGTGGTGGTGGTGGGTGTGAGGCTGAGGCAGGGCTGGTGTTTTCCTTTCCGGGTCAGGTGAAAGAGCTCCTCCAGTGGAGGTTTTTGGACAAGGGGTCTGGTCTGGCAGGATGGGAGGTTGCGGGTCGAGCCACAGGGGAATCTGTCGTAGCTCA